>NW_027273877.1:5652500-5845000 GCF_046630095.1 Trachinotus anak
CTCTCTTTGCTCAGTTGTGTCATTTAATGAAAAATAAATCTAGCTCTGAGGAAACGTCTTCGCAAATCGCAGCGGCCGGATTCAGTGATTCTGATTCAGATCAAAGTGTGATTTTCTGCATCCTTGGCCTCGCTATTAAAAAAATCCCATTTTAAAATGGCTGATAAATGGCTATTGATTTCCATGGCGAGTATGCTGAGATCAGGAGTGTACGGAGGTAAATGAAATGATTCCTCAGGCTGGATCAATACAGGTTCAGGGACATTTAGCAGTGCAGCTTGGTTAGGAGAGGCGACTACAGTGAGCCATTTCAGACCACTGTTGCTCTTTCCAAAACAAGGAAGACAGTGAGGGGAGAGCGAGTTTGGGCCAGACAACACTATCAGGGAGGAAGAGGAAAAATGGAGAAGCAATAGGATAAGAGAGAAAGAAAGAGAAGGTTGCGGTACAGAGCTGAAAGAGAGGGTGGATGGAAATGTCACCGGTCTAATAGATCTCTCTATAAACTAAATGAGGAGGAGAGTGGGCGCCGCCTCGGTGGCACACAGCACCTCAAAATGTTAACAAGAGAGCTGAAAATAGACCCAGACAGACACAGGGGAAAACAGGGCCGGGCAAACAGAAACACTGGAGGACTGAAGTTCACATCCGCGTTTTCCCTTCGTTTAACATTTCAACATTTTAAACTACTGTCCAGTGTCTTGCAAGCAGAAGCATTTCGATTTAAACTTATTTCTCGCTACCGAAACCTGGCCGACATTTCTACTCTACACTCCCACACTCACCCGGTTTGGGTCGTTCTCCAGTACCCGGCGTCGTGCGGCGTCCAGCTCCTCGTAGACCGGAGCAGCTCGGGGTTGCTGGTACTCCCTGCGCAACCCCTGGTAACGCTGATCACTGCAGAGAGACAGAAAGGTAGATGTGAATAACGCTCAGTAGGGGGTGGCTGGAGAGAAGCAAAAATGTAGATGAGGAACTAACATGGATCTGGTCATGGCCTTCACGTCAATTTCTACGATTATTCCACGACTTTCCAAAAATGATTTTCCATGATCTACAACCAACCATAACCAAAACACAGCTGGAAATGAAACAGCAAGTGAAACATGACACACTCGTCTTCATCCTTTGTTAAATCCACTCGTGTTCTCTGGCTTCGCAGTGACAACCCTTCACAGCGCACGAAGACTGACAAGCAGACAGATAATATCCACAAAGTAGAGCCTCTGAGAAGACATCAGTGCCTGAACTGAACTTTCTAGAGCTGACAGAGAAACCTAAGAAAAAAAAACTGAACAGGAATGATATAAAACATTTGATGGATGTGCCTTTTCACTTTAAAGTCACATAGAGCGATGGGGTGCTATCCTGGACTGAACTACAGAGTCAACAACCAAATGATCCTGCTGTTTCTGACCTTTGCAAAGAGACCAAAAAGGTGAAAATGAAGAATATATCAGCAAAGAAAAAAGGGAAGAAGGAAGGAAAAAAAAGTGCCACCAACTGCCAGAGAAGAGATAAGAACTCAGGACAGAATGGGGACAAAACTTAAAGACATCATCATGCTCACTGGACCTTAATGCTAGATAAGCCACACACACCTGAGAGTACAAACCTGGGCAGACATAAACAAGGACATGCACGCACACACACACACACACACACACACACACACACATATACAGAAAAGGCAGTGGACAAAAATCGTGCACCTGAGCGAGCACAATCCTTCAGGATGTGCAACCAAAGTGCAACATAGTGCTGTCGTTTATCTGTGTTTACTGGCTGTGCCGGAAACATATCTAATATTGACACTGATATGCTGTTCGTTTGCTATTTGGTCCTCAGGAGATTCATGCTGCATAAAAAATGTAAAAAAATAAAAATAAAAATACAAGGAGAAAATGCTAACTCTCCAGCCTTCCTCTGCATCCATGAAACCCAAACACCCATAACAACTACACATAAGGGAGCCTTTGTCTGACACATACAACACCCACACAGCCTACATCAAACAGGCGCTGTGCCTTACATTCTAATGGTCTGACCTCCAGGCAGATATTGACCAAAGGAGAGAGAGAGAGAATGGCCGAGAGACACAGAGAAGAAAGAGAAGTTCATTAGTGAAGTACACAGCTTCCATGTTTTTAAGTCATCTCTTGGTACCCTGCCTTTAATTAGAAAATCTGGCTGAGACTCTGAGTATATGTCTGTGTTTGTGAATGCAACCTCGGGAATGTATACAGGTGTGTGTCTCTGTGTGCGTACAGTTAGTCCTTGGTTAGTGGTATGTGGGAAACACTGACATCGTGTTTGTGACTGTGTATATGTACCCTGACTTAATGCAGCCTGCCTTCTAGCCGACTCAGTGGGGACAGACAGCTGACTCATACACACTTCTGTGCCAGTGTGTTGATATGCAAAGTGTCGCTATCATTCTACACAGACGTGTGTGTACTCCTTGCTGTAGAGTCCCTGCTGACGCTCAGGGCACAATACTCAATCCTGATTTGCTGCCGTGAGGAAAAGAACTTTCCGAAAGTTTCTGTGGTGTGATGAAACGCCGGCGCAGATGCTTGTGTTTTATAAAGATGGATATCTGAGGCGGCATCAGGCCCAGCACTGAGCTAATTGTTGCTTCTTGAGATTGGTTTAATGGCTGGTTTCAACATGCAGCTAATCAATACTAATCTCTGTTTCCCCCCCAAAGTGCTGCGTCCTGCAGACAACCTTGCTGTTAAAGATATTCACACTTAATCTCTTGTATTATTTATTTATTCACTTGCTTTTTATTACTTACTTACCCTCTGCCGCCCACCAGCCCCTCGTGCTCACAAACAAACAAACAGACCCTCAGAGAATGAACGCACACAGCCAAGTTGAGATTTTTTTTTTTCACGCCACCCCTCTTCTACCGAACCCATTAGCCAATCCCTGGGCCCGTAATTAGGGCTGCCATTTTGATTGAGCGTGCATGTCGCTCTCCAAATGAAACAACACTGTAATTATCTCATTATGCCTTGGCCTCCATCACTGACAACGCCAAATATTATCATATTAATGGCTGAAGACAGAGACTGATTCTGGATAAAACATTACAAAAGGGGGGGGGGGGGGGGGGGGGGGGGGGACTTGAGGTTTGTTTCGTCGCACTTTGATGGTTTGACAATTCTGCAGGTTGCTTTGCTTTCCAAACAGTGACAGAAGAGGGAGAGAGGGATATACATGAGTGTGCCTGTCTGTATCAGCACACACATTTGCATGTCCTGTCCTCTCTGAGTGTGTGTGTGTGTGTGTGTGTGTGTGTGTGTGTGTGTGTGTGTGTGTGTACACAGAGAGAGACGGGTAGGCTCTCCTGTTGTCATCAGCAGCTAATAACCACTGCTGATTGCCTGTCTACGGGCCTGAAGCCAGTTGCATAAACACAACACACCTAAACTATAGTGATGCACAATTATCTCAATGGAGCGGTGTGATATGAGACTATTTGTGACATCGACGAAGAAGAAACCAGAGTCGGCTGCCATCGAAATGGGCCGACCAGCTGAGAAACAGAGGTAGCATTTCTTAGATTATATGTGATGCACATAAAAAACTGCTTTTTTCCCTCAGATCTCAGAAATGACTTTGGTGAGGACGGTGTAACCAAGGGAAATTGTCCAAAGCTACAGAGGTAAGTAATAAGTTGGATTGTGTAGGGAAGCTCTGTTCTTTCTTTACTCTACTGTTTCCATATGTGATGTACAGAGGTCTTGTAAATTCATATGGGCACCAGACTGACAGGTAAATACTCCAGACTACAACTAATCAATAAATCAATAATAAGCCTTATTTTGCTACAGAAGTTGATACCACTTAAATCAGACGAGTTATTCCTTCAAGTATCACATTTCATCCATATTTCAGAGTATCTGACTATGCAGGTTGATCTGACGGCGCGCTGAGGGAAGGAAAACTGGAGGAGGAAGGAGACTGAAGGAGGAGGAGAGGGAGAGGATGAGACACAGGAGCAGGAAATGAAAGATGCGTCAGAAGACAGAATGAGAGCAAAGCCAAACAAGCGACACAAAGACAAAGATGGAAACTTGGAAAAGAGTGAAAGAAAAGAGCGGGAGAACTGGAGTGAGAACAAAACCGACTGTCATCTGAAAGAGAGAGTGTGTGAGACAAGCAACTATCCCGTGGTGTTAGCCAGTGTGAGGGCAGACTAATTAGGAAGTGTGTGCCGCCACCGGCAGGTTTGGTGACTTCTTCTTGCTGTGGCTAGCTGATTTAAACACAGCACACTGGGGGGAAAATAGCTCAGGAAGGCAGGTTTTTCTGCTGTCTGCATGCTGGAGGTAAGCACACATCAAAGTGCATGGTCAATGTTTAGTTTCCTGGTGTAATATTGGGAATAGAGTTGGACAGAAATTCAGTGGAGCTTCAAAATGGAAGCAATGGGAAAACAAAGAGGTTTTTACTGCTGACAGAAGCGTACCGCTTTGTGCTCCTGCTGAACTCGAGTCTGTTATCAGTCCCTTTGAGTCTCACCGAAACCTACAGGAAACAGTTCTATGATGGTACATTTGAACCAAACCGAATCAGAATTGGTCTTGTTGTTCATGCAACACACACACACACACATATATATATACACACAATTCTGCAATGGGAAATAACGAAACACAGATTTTAAAAAAAACCAAAAAAAGACAGGAAAATGCAGCAGAGGCTATGTGATCCTGACTTTTAGCCACCAGAATGGGTCAAGCTCCAAAAACACTGGATCCTACACTTCCCATGATGCAACTCCACAGTACACTGCCTACATCTTTCAGATTTAAAATGACTTTTTCAGACATTAACAAGGCCTTTCAAGGGGTCCCAAGATAAATACGAGGAGTTAGAAAAGAATTGACGGATAAGAGTGAAGAGTGAAAAAACATTTCTAATCCTCTTTATATTTATCATCCCCAAAGGGAAATATAGTTTCTCCTTTTTCTCAATATTATCTTCTGACTTGTGAAAAGAGAAAAAAAAACACATTTTTTAAGTGAAATACTTTATAATAAAAATCCTTCAAGTGAAACAGAGAAGACAATGTCTCTCGAGTTGGTTAAACTGACCAAAACTCACCGAACCCCAGCATCTCATACAACAGACACATTACTCATCATGGATCTGTTTCCTGTGCACAGCCATAAAAATGAAACTTGATTAACTCACAGTCTAACACTAACTTCCCACAAGAGCCATTTTCATCTGTGTGACTGACCATGAACAAAACAAAAGCTGGAAGCTGCTTGAACGCAACTAGGAAACATTTTAATTGTTCAACTAAAGAACCAATAAAAGATAATGAAACTTTAAAGGAACAGAAGACAAAAGCATCTTAATATACAGTCTGCATTAATGACGTGCTGTTTGCAAGGGAACAACATTATTCTCTCCTTCCTCAGGAAGATGCTACCTGACAACTAAATCCACAGCTGAAAACAAGAACATGTACTTTCTGTCTGCCGCACAGAAAAGGTGAATTTGCTTCTGCATTAATGGGAAGCCTCCTTACATAATGTCTGCTCTGCACTTCTTTCACGCTGCTTGCTTCTCCTCTTTTCTGTCTATAGGGGAATGAAACTGCGTCTTCAGTGTTGCACCAGAACGAAGTGAAGAAAAGAAGAAAACCAACATTATTCAGGTCTCCTAAAGGCACCAAAACTACCTTGTAGCTCCTTTCTAATATATTCCCACAATTAGTCACACTTGTCTCGAGTGATTAGAGAACTGGACTTTGTTCCAGCGTTGGGTAAACTCTGTGGCATGTATGCCTCGTGCCACTGCTTGAACCATGGGAGAAATGTGGGAGCATGTTCACTGAAGTGTCATTTACCTGTCGTAGCTTACAAGCTCACCTTCATCTTCCCTCCTCATTTTCTTAGCACAATGGTGCATTTAAAAAAAAAAAAAAAACACACCTCTCTCGGGTCTTTACATCTCTCTGCTTTGGCCTCCCTCTTTTCCTCACTGCTCTTTCATCTCATCTCTTCTGTTTCTTGCTCCAGGTACAAAGAGTGCCTTCTGGCTAATAAAATTTGACAAGCATAGCTAACCTTTTTTCTCCACAGGTCAGCCTCTAGCATGGCTCTAATCAAATGTGACGCCCATCACGGCACACACCTGCCATTGAAGGCCTAATGAAATTGTCCGACAGTAAATTAGCTCGACAGCGCTAGGAGTCTTCTGTTGAGGGCCTTGACAGGAGGGGAGTAGGGGAGTGTGGGGGGGGGAGACTATGCAAACACACGCAGACTATGCGTGGACGCAGAGGCATGCACACTTACCTTCAAAAACATTTGGATAAAGCTAAATGAACATTAGGGATTTCAGAGGCACACACCATCTCCCACATGTATAATGAGCACATTTCTTCCTCAGCATCATTAAAACAGTGTAATGTAAAAGATGAAGGAAACACACATGTTGTTCCCTTGGAAACAATAAAATCTCACATGCCCCAGCTATAAAGTACAGCTCTGTGGGAGCATAAGG
The DNA here is from genome assembly GCF_046630095.1 of Trachinotus anak. Classification (NCBI taxonomy): domain Eukaryota; kingdom Metazoa; phylum Chordata; class Actinopteri; order Carangiformes; family Carangidae; genus Trachinotus; species Trachinotus anak. The sequence goes on from NW_027273877.1 coordinate 5,659,032, forward strand.
TACTGTGAAACTGGAGAAGTGAAAAGTATGCTTGTTTGCACTTCAACTTATAGATACACACACACACACACACAGCAGCTAAGCTTAGACCAGTCATTTTTGTGCAGTGGTATAAAACTCACCGGACCACACGCAGCTTTGTTGCTAGGTTACGCTAGGCTTCCTTGCAGAAATATGACATGTGGGTGGCTGTGTGCGCGTCTATTCCTGACTGTGAATGAAAGGCACAAGGTGGTGGGGGTGGTTCCGACCTCATGGCTGGGTGTGTGTGTGTGTTTTAACAGATGTACAGACTTTGTGAATGAGAGCCCTCGTCCAAGCCGCAGGTGGTGGTGGAAGGTGAGTGGAAACGCTGGAGCCAGCAGTGAGGAGGCATGTGCGAGTGGTGGATGTGGGATGTGGGTGGGTGTGACCATGTGATCCGCCTGAGCTCATGCAACATGGCCAGCTGTGGTATTTAAAGGCAAATTCTGGTTAGTCAGTCTTATTTTTGTAGTATTAGTCATCGTTTTCTCAGTGAACTGTCTGAGTAGAATTTGCAGGACTTTTGTCTCTTGTCTTTTTGCCCTGTAGTGTATAGTCACATAGGAGGACAGGTGTACATAGTGCATTTATTGGGGACTACTTTCATCTGTGGATTAACACATATTAGTGACTGTTTAGCTCAGGAAGCCAAGTGTTGGGATCCTTGTGGCTGACCATGTAATAACAATAAAGTTTTGGTCTTTTTATGGGATTTGTTGCACCATTACTTGAGTGCACACTTCTCTAAGACATCATGAAAACCAGCGTGTGCACTGTGGCCGCCCATTAACAACACTCATTTCTATCTTTCTTTGTCTCTGGGGACACCCTTACGTACAGAGTTAACAAGCCGAAGAAGGCTCCTCATCCATCATGCTAATGCTAAAGACTATCTAATATACATTAAGAGCAAACAGGGGAGGGAGAATGGACAAGTGACACAGTGGAAGAGACACAGAGACAGAGAGAGGCTGAGGAGAGGGAGAAAACAGGCTGGTAATGAAGTACCCACCACTAGTGGATGAGAGCTAAAGTGGTCTAACAGATCTGTCAGGCTGCTAGACTGTGGCTAATTATCCCTCCTCCTCTTTTGTCTGCATCCTCTCCTCTGTCACTTCTTCTCTCTTGAATTTACTTAGCCTATCTAACACATTTTCTCTCCCTCTCTCTCTGCCTTGGCTCGGTCTTTCTTCCCTCTTTCCCTACACTCTTTTCCTGCCTTCTCTTTTCTCTCTCTCCCTCCGTCTGTCACTTCTTTCCATTCCCATCTGTCTCCTTTCCATGTCCAACCTCTCCCTCTCTGTATCCGCTCTTTCTCTGGATTAGATTGGGTGTCTGGGGCTTAGTTTTTGATTTGCAAGTCAATAGTAATTTCTGTCAGAGTTTAAGTTGAGGGAAGTTTTAATGTGGCCTGTATTATTTCATACGGGAAATGATAAATTTGCATTAGAATCCTCTCTAGATTTTCTCTTTTTTCTCTCTCATATGCTAAAGTGGCTGCAAGTTAAACTATAAGGTTTCAGAAAACCCCTGCAGTAATGATATATAATATGGAAGGAATTACAACATTAATAAGCTTTGAACCTCTGCAAGCATTAACCCTTCTGTTCTACTGAAAGTAAGGGGCTCTGACACCCCAATATTATACTAAATTTAATTTTTTACTTGAGTGCATGCACATTTTTTCATTATACTACCTTAAATTGCCCTTAAAAGCTTCCACCATTCATTTTGTGCATATGACTGTGGCTGTTCTAGTCATACGTTATGTTTATATGTTCAGGATCTCCAGAACACTGGATTTAAAATTCAACCCTGACTATGAGGTTAGGCTACCACTCCCAGCTTCGAGGGCGTTTGCATCCACACTGGGTCAGCATGTCGAACATGCAGACAAGGCAACCAAGACGGTTTTTGTGGCCAGACATGATGTTCTTGATTGGCAGGCAGGCCAACTGAGCATGTTTGGCAGCACAAACATGCCAGCATCACCAGGAAAGAGTCTGCTGATGTCTGTGCATCAAAAACTTCAGTCAGTAACTGCAAAGGATTTGTACTCAACATTAAATGTTTATTATTTAGCTTTTTGTCTCTCAAAATAGGGGAACTGTGTCTAAGATCAAATTATAGCTGAGATTCAGCACTTTGACCTGACAGCCATTGTTCCATTGTTTAAATCCAATGTGCTTGAGTACAGAGTCAACACAATGAAAATATGTCACTGCCCTGGAACCTTTTTAACTTCAGTGTATATTAGTCATCCTGAGTAATTCCAGTCATATTCACTTTGCGTTCATATCTCTATCTGTACGAGATACATCTGGTGGTCTGAGAGGCGCGGTGGCTTGAAATTCAAACAACGTTAAATTGAAGAGACGGCTGAGTGGAGGAAACCTTGTGCTTTCAGCGATGTGTTGAGCTGGATGATTTATATGGGTGTGTGAGTGTGTGTGTGTGTGCGGACATAAGAGAGAGGATTTGTGCAACATCGTCTTGAAACACATACTGAGCCCTTCGCAAACATTTTAAATGAAAGGAAAAACATGCAAAACATTAATATTCCTCCATATTTTCAGCTTGGTAGTCAAACTGACCCCAAATAAACTTTCTGTGCATGTCAACATGTGCAGATTAACACTGACAAGTTGGTGCGGTGAATGTTACAGAAACAAGTACAAATGATTTCAATCATGCTTTTAGAGATTTTTGCTTTAGTGATTTTAAAATGATTGCAGACATAACAAAACAGCTACATGAATGATGCATGCACTATTGTGTGGATGTGTGTGTGTGCGCGTGTGTGCGTGTGTGTGCATATGTAAGAGTGTTACAAGCATGCATTCATGTTTTATGGATTTTCCGGCTTGGCAGACTATGAATGTAGATATGTGGAAATACCCTCTTGCTCATGCTGGTCAAGCCATGGCTCCTGACCTTGTGTACGCGCACAACGTTGTGTATCTATGCAGCAGCAAATATGCAAATGCTATACACACATTTAAAAAATGAACGCAGAGGTATTACACTACTTGAGAGGTGAAATTATGAGAGAACCAGCAGAAATGAATAATCCCTCCGTCCTCTCACCTGTCTGCTTGTGCGTGATGTTGGTTCTGCAGAGCAGCCGGGGGTCTGGACTTGTTGACCTTGGCGTAGAGCCCATCCAGCTCCTCAGAGGAGGCCTGAGGCAGGTGAGGCCCCGCTGCTGGTGCCGCAGGGGAGGGTGTGCGGCTAATGAAGGACTGAGGCGAGGACGGCTGGCGGAAGTTGTTGATGCGGGCGTAGTTGGGGTCGCTGTCATCATCTTCCACGTCAGGGAGGGAGGCCGGGTCAGGGGTGACGTGGCCGGAGTGGATCTCGGTGTAACGCGCATCGTAGCTGTCAGACAGTAGAGGAGGAAGCAGCTGAACACAAGTATAGTACAAATACACCCTTCACTTTAGAAATAGCCTCTCTTCAGTATTGAACCTGTGGGTCTGTGGTGTGGTAGACAGCTGTGCTACACATACACCGGGTGGGTGCATGTTGCTGCATCAGGATGATTCCCAACTTGTCAGGCAAGGTGTCAATCACAGCCCTTTACTATACTGACAAACGCTTTTCTGTGATCCTGTGAACTTTCTCGCTCTCTCAGCACTTTGTGTGTTGTAAACCTTTCTGACACTCCTTCCTGTGAAAGCCAGCACAGAGATTCATACCCATCTCTGCTGTCGGGGATCCTGTCCACTTCCTCTTCACTCAGGGCCTCCAGTTTACTTTTAGCTGCTTTCGCTGCATCTTTGCTCTTGTCTTCTTTCTTCTTGCCAAACCTGGACAACACAAGAAGACACACAGATGCAACAAGAATTTTAATTGATCCGACTGACTCTGTGATCAGGGAAACTGACAGCTTCATCATCCTCAGGTAGATAATACTGCAGTTGACCAAATACTTTTATTTTGTAGGTACGGTTTCATAGGAGACTTTTATGATGAAACAATAAACTTCACTTGAGCAACACAGCTTGCATGAGTTGATGAAAGACGTTGTCTAACTCGCACAACATGCAAACACAACACACACTCCACCTTGCATCAGGTTTCCAAATGCTGACACACACACATACGCGTTCCCACCGCCAGACAAACTCATTCTTACTCTTGTGCATTCATTAGCAGCTGTGGCTGGAAAAAGACTGCTTAATGATAGATATGGGTATAATGTCACAGCAGGCACTGACAATCCACAGTGGGAGTGTGTCTCTGTGTGTGTGTGTGTGGGCACATGAAAAAGGGGTACAGTTGTCGCACGGCATATGGAGCATGAATATTTGAACATTTCGTCCAATAAAATAGCTGTTACACCACAGTGGGTTACGCTTCTCTTATCAACTTTGCCATTATGACCATCATCATCATCATCATTATCTTTCTGCAGCTCTTATTCTCTCATTTCACAGGAAACACGCGCTCGTCACCTCAGCTCGACTTAAAATGAAGCTCACGCTTTCCAGAAATTAACCACGGAGTATTTCATATTCTATCTCTTCTTCACATCATCTTCCACCCCGTGCCCGCTGCCCTCTCTCAACCCTGCCTCTCTCTCTCTCGCTCTCTCTTGCTTCCTTCATCTCACCCGCCAACCCACTTCTTTTTTTCCCCTCTCGCCCTCTTCTTTCCTTCGAGCTCCTGCTGAGCCAATCTAATGTCTGTGTTTATCTCATTAACAGCGAGGTACCTCTCGTCACGGCTACAGGCAGATCCGCAGCCTGAATGGTAACCCGCTGGCCTGGCCAAGAGCGGCTTCAGAGCTCAAGCTGAAACCTGGACAGGGAGGCCACGGTGGCCTGGCACCATCCCGCACACAAATTACTAACGTTTTTAGCAAATCTGCTCACCTCACTTACATCTGTGAGTTATTGTTGCCAACAGCTGGTCAGATTTACTTTGATTAAGGTAATCAGGTGATCTTCTTCTGACCTAGTTCACAGTCAAGTGAGCGGACTGGACTTCATGTAATTCTCAGCTTAGCTCTGGCACAAGTGGCCCTTTAAAGGCACACTCCACTGTAAGGGAAAGCAATTAAGTATTGCACTGTTGCAATACTGACTCCAGCACCAGTGTTTTTATATTTTCAAATGATACTTCAGCCTTTTAGCAGTGCATTCATCCTCCCAGTCAAGGCCTCCATCTTTGAAACTCAACGTCCTCAGTTTGTAACAGATTTTCTTTGAAAGGGTGAACCCACACCAGTGATTCTAATTGTTCTGGCTGATAAAACCTCTGTTTTATCTCTGCCCAACTTCAACCTGAGCAGGAGTCTAAGACAACATCCACACTACTACATTTTCGTTTTATAACACATCTCTTTCGTCTCCTGTCCACACTACTCCGGAGTTTTCCAGCCCTGAAAATGGAGCATTTTGGAAATGCTGTCATGTATCTATGTGTTTTCAGGTGTGATAGTATGGATGCAGATAATTTCTGATACAGAGCTACGAATGCTTGTCTGGATGCAGATCAGTGTGGATCGTAGTAGTGTGGATGTAGTCTGACAGCCAGAATGAGTGAAAACACCAGTGAGGGTGTGAAGGGCCTTTAAGCCTAAACTGAGGTGACCCTGATGACATCATCAAGGTTACTTTTTCTAGCTTTCTTGACTAGCTCCTCCCTGCCACATCATACAGCTGCTTTAACAGGCTGAGTGGTCCAACCCATGACTGATAAACTGACGTTAATGTGTAAAATTGGTAAAATTTTCCCTTAAAGCAAGACAGGCACTGACTACAGTTTCCCCTGATCTTTGCACCACTTCAGGAAGTTTAAATCTGTCATCTGCAGCCTCCTTGTTTTATTTTTATTTTTTTTCTTCAGGTGATATCACTGGTGCTAAGCCCTTGTTGCTGTAATGTTTTCCACCTCACTTCCTAGAGATCACTTGCCACAGAAACAGTGTGGGCGCTGCCGCAGCATCTTTTTTCTGCACATTTCTTCCTTCTTTTTTTTTTTTTCCTTCTTGGAACTATTTTCATTTTCTAAGCACTCCCACATTATGCCGGAGCCGCCAAAAGCAGACTACCAATTACCTCAGTGATAACAATGTAGAATTCAGTAATGGTGGAAAAGGAATATCAGCACTATTCATCTTAGTATGCAACAATAGACATATCATTATATTACACGTAAATATATGATTATCCAAAATCTGAGGTTTATCTGGCTGAGCTGCCAGGTAGATTCACCCCACCTCCACACACACACACACACACACACTGCTTTAATCAACATGCCGAGAGGGCAGAGGTCCACAGTTGGACCCATCATTATATCTGCATTAATTAGGAAAGCCTTTTTTCTCACTGCATTGTCTGAAAGGAGATGGAAGGGAAAGGGAAAGAGGGGGAGATGCAGAATGGAAGTGGGACTCCCAATTAGAGACATGTACCTGCCATGAGGGAGGTGATTATCCCCCACTCTCCCATCATCTTATCCCTTCTTCCTCGCAAAAAGTCCCATCTTTTCGCATTGAGCCAACCGTTTGTTAGCGATGTCTCATTGCCTTTCTTTCTCTCTCTGTCTATTTTTTTTTATCACTGTTCTTTGTTTTATTTATTAATTCTGTCTTTTCATAGGACTATTTCTGCTCTGTCACTCTCTCAGAAACTTGACAGTTAATTTCCTGTCGAATGCAAGACTGCTGCTGGATAAAAAAAAAAAAAAAACGACAGATCTATAGTCTATGTGCACGAGCAGAGGTAAGGGAATGCACAAACACACACGTATACAAACCTACAAAAACAACTCTATGAACACACATTACTCACAGTAAACTGGATTGCTCACACACACAGGTAAGCAGTGACACACACACACACACACACACACACACACACACACACACACACACAGGTAGACAGCAATATACATCAGCACAGACAAACACACACGGTAACTCTGTAGGGAACTGCAAACAGTCTCATGGAATAGGACATCTCATTAACTTAGCATTATCTACCTACACAACCACTCCATCAAACTCTCATTAGGGGGAGGTAGGGGGTCCGGGTGAGTCAGGCTGCTCTGGTGTCCCATTTAATACACTCCCCACTGTCACACGAGCTAGTGGGAACCATTATTAGTGTGTCGCTGTCATCGTTAGCCAGCCGCGCCCGCCGTCGCCCCTGCGTCACCTCGGTGTCCCCTCTGCAGGCACGGGAGTCTGAGAGGAGGTGATGCTCGCCTGTTCAGCTTGTGAGAGTTCTTGATAATGTGTCTTTCACTTTTTAGACACTATTACAAAAGATTTTTATATTTTCTGAGAAAACTGCCTCAGACGAAATTTGTTCATCTACTTCTTGAAAAGCCAATGGCCTCTTCTCCTCTCCTTCCTTCTGCCTTCTGCCATTTCCCTGAGTCTCCTGTGAAAAACCCAAGTCAGATAATCATAGACTACACAATGACCACACCGCTTCACAAAATCAACACTCCGACTCGGACAAATGCAGCCAGCCGGTCGCACAGGAAATTCGCTGCAAGGTAAGCAGGCTGCTAAGAAACTGGACTGACTGTAATTAAAAAAGCTACTGTCATTCTCATTACTGTAGAGGAGGGGGGGGGGGGGGGGGGGACATGCATGCGCTCAGTTAGCCATGCTCTAATGAGGCTCTATATCTAACATGGAGATCACAGCTAGCCAGTGCGGTGATGTCACCAACCTGACCTGTGCAATTAGCCCTCTGCGGAGTGAGGGACCGAGCCAGAGGGCGCACCGGAGCTCACTCTGCGAGACAAACTTAACTATTGCACATAATTGTCTTAACAAAGTGCGCCAGGTATCTGCAGCCAGAGAACTAAACATCTCCTCTCTGCAGACTAAACAGCCTCATTTTGGGCTTCTCTCCATGAATCTTTCAAGAAAGCATCTCTCCTCTTCCGTTCTCAGCATTAGCCCTGCTTTGTTTCCCGCAGTTGTGACAACAAACTCTGGCAGTGTGCAGTGTGAGTTGAGTGTGTGTATAGTCTTAATAAGCTTTCCTATCTGGTGCAGCAGGGAGTCAGTGGGTGGCTAGTTATCGGCAGGCGTAACGAGGGATGTGAGAAGCCCGTCTGGCACCGTGGATGTGTGTGTGTGTGTGTGTGTGTGTGTGTGTGTGTGTGTGCGTGGTGGAAGTCATGTTTTCAGGACGAGGACAAGGCTTTAATTGATGTGTGTGTATGTGTGCATTATGTGTGTGAGCTCAACAACACCTTGGCATACAGTGTTTGAGGTGAGGCACGGACACACACACACACACAAACTGAAGAGCTCATCTCTGCAAAGAAGCTGGTTTAGCATCCTGTCAGCCTTGAGGAGGGAGGGAAGAAGAGAAGGAGCAAGGAAAGAAAACAAGGAAAGTAATAACAATCACTTTGCAGAAACCAGGTTACAAAAGGCTTCACAAAATGAAACAGATGATGAAAAAGCATAAATATAAAGTTATGTAAAATAACAACAATAAAACAACAAAGTAAAACACAATATAAGAGTCATCTCAGGTGAAATCAAGAAAAAAGGCCAGAAGAAACAAGTGAAAGCTCAAGATTTAAAAGATGATTCAACCAGCCTTTCTTCACTCCACAGCCTCGGGGGCCCTGACTGCAAAGACGCGGTCCCCTCTAATTTTAAGCCGGGACTCTGGAGCTGCCAAAAGACCTCTGGCCATGGATCTTAAGCTACATACAGGCTCATGTGGAATTAAAGTTTAGAAATATAAAAGTGCGGGCCATGAAAGAGCCTTAAAAGTAGTCAGCAGCATCTTAAAATCACCGTAGTTATGCTGCAGCAGACTCTGGATGAATGACAACAAGATCACAAGTTCTCTAAATATTCTAGGGTCGGGTTTCCTGCCAGACTGATTTATTTGCCGACCTCTGCAGCCGGTCAAAAGATTTTTGCTTAAGGTAAATGCAGCAATGAAGGTGTGAGAAGATAAGAGGGTGTATGGCAGGTTTGGTGTCTTTAAATTCCGATTTCTTGCAACAGATTTGACATGTTCAAAGAAGGCAGAAAACAGCTCAGAGAAAGTAAAGAGACTGGCCTGATATCCTATTTGCCTTGGAGAATGCATGGGAGAGGAAGACGGAGAGGCAAAAAGAAGCAGAGTGGGAGAAAGAAAGAAGAAAGGCAAGAAAGAACAAGTAAGAAAAAAGGAATTAAATGAGCGAGCGAGAAAAAGTGAGAGCTGGCTAAATAGCCTATCTGCCTTGGAGACTAAACGAGAGACACTAAGGATAAAAAACAGGCTGTGAAGTAAGAGAGAAAGAAAGAAAAAGTGAGGAGAAAAGAGGAGAGATGGATGGGTGAGCCAAAGCTCCTGTGAAAGTGCAGCTCGGCTGGGGATGAATAAGGAGCTTAGGAATATATAGAGGCAATGCTGTTGCGTTCGGAGGCACAGGGAGAACAGTTAATCAGCCAAGCAGAAATGTTATCGCAGTAATTAGATTGCTCTGTATGTATTTGTGGAGCAGCACACATCTCTCCGTGGAGTTTGCAGTAAAGAGAGAAAAGAGAGAGACAGATAGAGGGAGGGTGAAAGAGAAACAAACAGAGGAGTAGACTGAGAGAGACATAGAGAGAGAGAGAGAGAGAGAGAGAGAGAGAGAGAGAGAGAGAGAGAGAGAGAGAGAGATTAACACTATAGAGGGTTGTGATGTAACATGGTGCCTCCTTCTACTGCTCTGGCAACATGACGCGGCTTCACGGTGAGACTAGTCGGAAAATATTTCAGGCTCGGGATAGGCAGAATAACAGTCACAGCAGAAAATAGACAACAAGAGCTCTTTAAAATTGGTTTCCTGGTGGAAATGAGGATCAGGCTACAAGTGGACTGCCACCCAACAACAAGAGGTCACACCGGGCCACTGAAAGCTAGTTTTGATTGACGACAACATTAACCAATCCTGGCCTCTTCTTCTTCTTCCTTTTTTTTTTTTTGCAGAAAGCCCCACCTTTGTGCGATAATGAAAACAGCCAGGAGGCCCTGAGTTTTCCCCACTGGGCATAATTAAATCTATTTATCTGACTTTCTTCTCATGTGCCCTGCGCTGCATGCCAGCAATCTGGACCAAATCAGCTTCCATTAACGGCTGATATTAGCAACAAAAAAAAAAAAAAAAAGAAAGAAAGAAGGAGAGAGTGTGAGATAAAACTGCAGCTGAGAAAGATCCACCCAATGCTAATGGTAGTTAAAACAGCTTCACTTAGAGCATATTAATAATGCAGGGAGGAGGATGCGAGTGGAGGATTCATCCGTTGCTTCTTATTTTGATATCTAATACTTGAACGCGTGTTAACTCAATTTCACAGCAAAAGCACAGAGCAAATTCTCATCGGCCTGTGAAGTCAGCACCCCTGCTGCAAATACATAATGGTCAAAATGGGCAAAAGCATTTTAATATCTTTTTGTAAATGACTTTAATCTAACAGCTGGAGGAGAGAAGCTGGAGGCAGACAGACAGGTATGAGAGCACAGCAGGTAGTTCTCAGGGGAGCAGAAAGCAGATATGGAAAGCTTGTCTTAATCAACGCCTGGCCAGTCCCCCGAGAACTGATACTACAAGTCAGACAAAAGATAGAGTGATGGAGGGAAGAGAGGAAAAGAGGGGGGAGGGTGGGGGGTGGCTATGGATGGAAGGAAAAAAGATCTAGAGACAGAGAGAGGGGAGGAAGAGGAGAAGAAGTAGAGAGAATGTGGGGCTGAATGACAGACAACAGGAAAGTTAAAGGGAAAGAAGGAAGAGAGGAGGGAGGGAGGAAAGGAAGAATAAAGAGAAAGGGAGATCAAAGAAGGAAAATAACAAGTGACAGGAAGAAAGTGACGGAAGTGAGAAAAAAATAAAACACGGGGAAAGGAAAAGAGAGTGAAGCAGGGAGGCGAGCAAAGTGAGGGAGAAAAGGAGAGAGAGAGTGAACCAGTGAGGGAGGGGTGTGAGTTACTGGAGTGCTGCGCCGTCCAGGGGCTGCCTGGTGAAATATGGGCTTCCCTTTAATTGTTTTCCATTTTGATATGTGGCATATTTTAGCTATTCCACACAAAATCCGTCACCCTCGGCAATTTGTCTTGTCTTTCTTCTTCCCTTCCCACTTCTGTCAGGGGAATCCATTAATATTTAATGAGACTGCCGGGCTACACGCCTCATTCTCACACCCTGCCGGTGAGGAAGGTGGTGTATGTATGTTGTCTTTCTGTGTATGGAGAGTAAATACAGCAGCCAGGTGGTAAGTGGTGACCCCTGCACTCTCTGCTCTATACATCAGTGCTTTAAAAACGTTGTAGGAAGTCTCTGCAGTGACATCAATGCACACAGGGGAACCTCACAGTGCTGCAACGCTCGTACACTTGCACAGTTTCTGTACATGCACATTTACATACGAACAATAAAGCCTGCAAGTGGATTCGTAGATTAGAAGACTGTCTATTTAAAGGGTCAGTTCACAAAAAAAAAAAAAAAATTACAATAAAACTAACTTTATCACTCAGTCATAGTGGTATCTGCCCACATAATTTTGATGTGTCAAAGTTGGGAGATATTCCTTGAGTCTTTTAGTGCTTTGAGCACTTTTTACCTGCTTATAATATATCACTAAACTAAACTAAAATATAACTATAAGTTAGGAAAATAAGACCAAAACTGTCACACCAGCCGGAGTGTATTCATTGCTAAAAACTACCTGTGAACTCCTGTGCTGCTTTTTCAAAATTCTTAGCCTTTTCCCGGCTGGAGGCTGGAGAAAATGCCAGGTCACCGTGACTCCAGATGAGAGCCATTGGCAGACTGGGAAAGGTTAGACTCTTGGCTCCTCCAGCCCTCCACACATCCTCAGACAAGAAACACTTAACCTTCTCCGTCTGGAAAGCAGAGGTCACGCTCTGTGTGTGTGTGTTTGGGTGGAAGATACGTGAGGGGCCACAAGTAGAGAGAAGAGAGTGTGTGTGTGTGTGTGTTCCTGCATGTGTGTGTCATTAGCAGACCTTAAATGACAGAGGAAGTCCATCCATCACTCATGGCATGAAGATGACTGGATAGGACATGACCGCCATTGGAGGTGTAATCGCTTCCTGGCGCCCTGCATGTGTGTGCATGAGTACGTAAGATCAAATGCTAATTGGTCGTGACTGTTTCCTGTGGCCCTATGAATACCTTTAATTGGCCGGTGAGTGATGGGCAGTCGGCTGCCGAAATGCCGCTGAGCTGTCTGGCCGATACGAATGTGTCTGCACTTCAAACCGTCCGTCCCTCAGGGTCAATTCAAACGTCATAACTCGATAGGAACTGATGGATCGTGAAACTGATCAACACAAATGGAAGTCTCAGATCACAGTCTCATCTGATAATTACCTTAGGGCTGATAATTCACTGTACAAATGTTGGGTATCGTGTTCCTCAGCTGGATGAGTCAGACGTTAGCGGCAGAAATAAAAATGAGGCGTTTCATTCCTACATGAGATCTCTGCCATTTGAAATATGTGACATTTACTTTGGGACAATGATTGTTGGCAAAACTCTGGAGAATATTACAGCCTGATTAGCTTCCTGAAGATTGCTCCTTACATAACAGAGGATGTAAATGAGAATGGAAAATGAATATTATATATACAGTAGATAATCTGGTTGGCTATAAAGCTAGAAGGCTTGTAATTAATGAGTATAGACTTTGTGGCCCCCAAACTTCCTGGGAAACTCTGGAAGGAGGATGTAAACAAGTTGTTTAGAAGCCTATGAATAAAGTAATTAATTCTTCAACTGCTCTGCTGAGCTTCTTCATGGTCAAAATGCAGAGTCAGTCGGCATCCCTGCCCCCCCCCTCCCACCCCCCTCCCCTCCCTGCTCGACACCACAGCTGTAAATAAAAAGAGAGCTGTGAGCCAAACGGCTGAAGAAGAGGAAGGGAGGCAGGTGTAACGGGGGCATGAAAGACAAGAAACATAAAAGCCTTTCGTGTGAGAAGAGAAGGGGGAATTTCAAGGGGAAGGCGTGAGCGATGTAGAGAACGGCAGCGACAGAAAGTGAGCGGGACGGAGGGGAGGGGAAGGAAAGGCGGAGGCTTGTTGTTACTGCCCCTTTATCAGCTGATATATATGCATGAGGATTTCCTCATCATCTCCACTGTCAATTCCCCATCCCTCTGATATTTGACTGACAGCTCACATCAACACCAATATACCCACACATCATTTCAGGAAAGCTGCCCATCGCGCTGAATGGAAGGGTAGAAATGGAGGGAAAAAGTTAATTTGTTTTTCCGGCAGCTGCCGACGGTGATAGCGTCAGTGTCTGTTTGCCTCCATGGCAAAGTTGTAAATTAGAATTGTGCCTGAATAGCGAGCATGCGAAGCTGCTTCTGCTGCGCAAAAGCTCATTTTCAACAACGGTAAAAATACTTGGCAGCTTTTTATATTTAGGGCAGCAGGAGTCTCACAGGGAGCAAATTGTGCACAAATGTGAATTATGAAAAGAAATAGCTGTCATTTTAAGACCACTCTTTCTCTATGAAGGATGATTCCCTGCTTGCTGTTAACAGTATTTCAATGTTACAGTACATTTATGGGGTTGAGGGGACAACTGCCTTAGGAATTGTACTGGCAGATAAGCCTGAGAACCATAACGGCTTCAAATGACAGGGACTGACAATATATAAAGAAACTGACAGGACAAACATACACATCTATATAGTATATATCCACACACATGTACATATAAATAATCAGTTCTGGGTTGTGCAGGTTACAACTAACAGTGGATAAGAGAGGTGATATTAACCCTCAGTGGGATTGTTGTCTCTGTTTCCATCATTTCCACCTGTGCCTGACAAACGCAGCAGGTTTTAAATGTAGAAGTGGAAGAATAGACACTGCTCGGCTTCCCGTTCCCTCCAAACATGTGTTTAAGGCAGCCCTGATTAGTAAGCCACAGCGCTGCCTTCCATACATGTCAAGTGTTGCAAAGAAAGTGATATGTGGTTTTGCATACATTATTTATGGAAAGATAAAGAGATGAATAGAGATGAAGAGAGAGAGAGAGAGAGAATGCTTATCCACAGGAGGTAGGTGTGTCCTCTGTGCTAAAAGCGTGGCCTTATGCATATTTTACAAAAGAGAATACTAACACTAATAAATACTCTCTTCAAGACTCCACTCCACATCGGTGCCGCTAACAGCCCTTAAATGCCAGATGAGATGGCGGATCAAAGAAATCCACCTGCAGTGCATTAACCAACGGTGGGATTAGGTACTGCACCTTCAATTTACCTTCATCGCAGCTTAGAGTCACTGCTAAGACACCCACACAAACATGTCACAGGGATTTTGGTATGCCTGCCTAACACTGCTGACAACCAGGGCCTGTTCAAATAGTTGTCTACATCTATCCTCCCTTCACACCTTCCCTGTCCTTTCTTTGTGTTGTTTACACATTCAAAGCCACAACCTGTAACACACCCAAGGTCTCAGCATCGCCAGCAAAAGAGCCTTTATCATATAAGAGCTATAGCCTTTTTATAAAAGCTTTTATATTTGCCACACTAAACCTCCATTACCATGTGCTCCCTGGGAAATGCACAGGAAATGATAGGTTTCACTTTCCTTGTTTGTTTGGAGTAAAGAGAACGAGAACTGGGTCGTTACTGTATTACAGGCAGTGATCGCCATCATGCCAGAACAGGCAAGGAAAAGAGCAGCAACGACAGAAACATCACACGCACAGAATCCAAGGAGCAACATGTCTTCTGCTTGTTTAATTGGCGGGAGGTCACAGAGCTCCTATTAGCACACTTAATTGTAGAAAATCATGAACTAGTGCGAATTCAAGTGGGACTTGAAAGCTCATTGAGTCTAATGTGGCCTGGCTGAATCAACAATTCATTCAAGGACAGAGAGAGATGGAGTGGGAAAGAAACACTCAAGTACAGAGGGCTGAGAGAAGAGATGAAAAGAGGCAGAAAAAAAGCAGAGGAAGGCGAGAGAAAGGATAGAGAGAGGGAGGAAGGGAAACAAAGACATTTCAGACTACAGAGAGGAGAGAGGGCTTATCATGAAACTAAAAAAAGGGGAGCAAGGGCTCAGGGAAGGGAATGAGGAGGTGGAGTGCACAATAACAGCAGTAATCCATCAGAAATCATCTTGCAGCGGGCCCCTCCACTTTGACAACAAGGCTTTGGTTCTGCACAGCACAGCCCACCAGTGACTACCTTTCAACCCTGCACATCCTGCTGCTCTGCGATAGGATAAGAGCGGAACGGACGGCGCTAATTGGCTTGCTTCCCTGTCGGATTTCTTCAGCGCTGCAAACAGAGGAGTGGGGGAGAGGATATATCATGTTGTATGTGGATTTGTAAACAGCGGATCAAAACGGCGGCTTTCATGTCCCTTAAATTGGTTGACGGGTGTTTGTGCGCCGTCACAGTGGGGACGCGTGCTGATAGCGACAGCTAAACATTGATCCTGACTGACTGAGTGACTGACGGGACGCGGGGACAGACGGGATGTGTCACGGCGGCCAGCAGGGCCAGTGGGGCAGCTGAGCAATGATACACCCAGCGATTGGTGGCGCGCACTCAAGCAGACAGGGTCACATGTGTCTGTGAGGAGAACGGAGAGAATAAAAATACACACGGCTTCTTCATTCAGCTGCACATCAAATGTCACTTAGGAGCGAAGACTCACTTGATGACACAACCAGAGGATGTTAGTCACAAGCTATATCCTTCAAACCCTGACCTCCTGATTAAGTCATGCTGGATCAGGCCATAATACGTCTAATCCCCACACAAAAATAAGACAGGGTATGAGCTCCAGAGTTACTGCCACCATCAACTTCCCAAACTTGTAAAAATATCAATCTGTGGCGCAGTTTAGAGGAAACTCGAGCCTTTGCTTGTAAAAGGAAATAATATTGTTGGAAGGGGTTCTATTAAAATCAAAAAGTGTAATGTGAATATCCGTGTTTGATGAAGACATCTGAAACCTCTGACCAGGTTATTCTCTTTGTTCGACAAGAGTGCACGGACGCCAGGAGAAAACAGCAGAGCCGAGTTGCAGTGTTAGTCTTTCTGCGGTCTGTCAGCGGCGCGGCCCCCGAGGCTACGTTCCAGGCGAAGGCTTCACTGCTGTCTGCTGAATACAGACAAGACAAGCAGTCACCCTCTGCTGAGGAAGGTCTGAAGGACACTGCCATTTGTCTTGGCTTATTTAGCAATCAGGGAGACGAGATGCGAACAGCGCTTTCGAGAGGCTGGTGATGGAAAAGGGGAGAAGCCAATCTGAGGCCGGCTCACTTCAGGGAAACAGGAGCATGTGCGGAGTGAGAGGACGGAACAGGCTGAAAGCTGCGTCTTAAATCTCACGATGCAGCACCTTTTTTTGGCCAATAACTAACACTATGTTTAATTTGATGGTTGTCTTATTTCCACACGCTGCAATTTATCAAAACTCTGGCACCCATCCAGGTAAAGGCTGGACCATGTGGCTGATGATAATATCAAAATTGAAAAAAACAACCCCACGTTCCAAGGTCCATTTTGTAGCTATTCTGGAGCTTTTACTCTCATCTCAAGATCTTCATCAGCAGATAAAGTTTTCCTAGTTGCAAATAAATTATGAGAAGAATTTTGACTATAAAACACAGCATCCTATTGGCAATCTGTCTCAGACTTTTGGCCTTTTATTAGAGTGTACATCTTCCCTCTGAGTTTCGGACTAGTGTCTGAGTTAATCCTTTAAACTCAAGCACTTTCATTAGGCCTGCTGGTGTAATGATGTAAAAGATGTACTGAGACAGGAGCTATGAAGAGAATCACATATGGATTTAGCAAAAAAAAAAAAAAGGTGATTTCCAGGTCACCTTACTGTTTGCAACAAACTGCCGCCAAAAACAACTTGTTCCTCAAATACTGGCGCAGATAAACTAAACATTTATGGCCTCTGAAAGGACAGAGCCGACTTCCAGCGTTTGTTGTGCTAGCCGCTGTTGCGCACACTTCCACTGCAGAGGTAAATTGAGGTCATATGTTTATAATCTGCCCTTTTCCTAATGCTGCCATTGGAGTAAAATAACATTTGAGAGCTGCAATTAGATTGAACCGTGCAATACTCCAGCTAATTAAGTCATATTTCAAGTTCAATAACGATCAAGTCGGCCAGATAAAGGCCAGGGAGAGAGAGGGGCTGGGCGTGATGCAACAATCTGGAGGCTTTTTACAATGCTCAGTTCTATTGTTGAGTTAGAAAAGCACTCAGCGTCTGTGCTTGGATCAACAGGCGGGCTGGGTTTGAGTGTTTCCGACTAAAGTGGTCAATTCAAAAAGGCTGAGTTTGCAGATGAAAACAATAAGAGAGAAGGCGTGTAGCAACGTGCACAGGTGTGCCAGCATTCACATCTGCATCAAGAAGCTAAAAGCAGTAATGGGAGTTAATGGTGCCTGATTTTGTTTATATGGATATTTAAATAAATTCTCCTTGTTCTTACCGCTGCATTTCAATCAATACTCCTTATCTTGAATCATGAGAACTTCTAAATTATTCATTCATTATTCATGGCCTGAGCTCAGCCCAGTCCAGCCGCCACATACTGAACTCCCTCTCCCATTGCACTTAATTGCCTTTACTGGCTTCTAACATGATCATCATCTGTAGTGTAAAAACTCCAGATTTCCTCACAGTCAGAGGAACAAATAGGGTCCATCATAATCATAAAAGCCTGAGACAGAGTGGAGCATCTCTCCTATATGGCTCCTGAGAGCAGAGTGTTGATTAGTTGCTGGGTGGCAGTAAGCTGAGCCCGAGTTTGGTGTGTCTGGTATACAGCACCAGAGCTGAGAGCAGGCACATGTGTGAAGAAACGCGCTGCTGTTCCCACTTTTTCCGCCACCTTTCACCACATTCATTAGGGTCTGCTGTTAAATTTGGTCATTTTGAAACAAGGCTACTTCTAGAAATTCTGCCACCCACCGTGGGGTTACCTTGTGTTGATGTGTGTGCAATGATGCAAAGTTTGAGGCTTTATTAGGGCTGACCTTTACAGGGGCAGCTGTAATAAAGAAAGTAGCTTGAGAGAAACAAAAATCCTAACACCAACATAAAAACAGAAAAAAATCAAATAAAATGGTGCTGTATGCTTGCGGAGTATAGATGCTTAGATTTCCTTCCAACATTCATGTAAACACAATCTGTCACACAGCTAGCAGTGTCAGCTTCTGCATATTTGCCTGTTTCTGCTGCAGAGAAACTGGAAACGCTTGATGTTTGTAATAGATTAAACTATTCACGACGCCAGAGGACAAAGGTGAGTATATTTCATCAGGGAAATGAAACGCTAGATAGACTGGATTTTCAGTAGGTTTACGCTCAAACGCCACCTCCCTGACACATGTTCTTGTACGTAACTCTGCTTCTCTGACGTCTCTCAGTGTCCTTCATCTTGCCCTTCCCATCCCTGCCCTACTCTCCACTACCGGGCTCACCGTGTGAACATCTCTTCCATTACTGCCCTTGACACTGTGGCCGATTGGATTCTTATCTGCCATCTGTAGGCCGACGCTCAGCCTGCGCTATCTCTCACCACAGCCTAATTGAATCTCAAGTGTTGGAAGTGTGGTGATACACTGACCACACCGTGTCACTGCCAATAGATAAGGATTGCAGTTGGAGGATTGGACCACCGCAATCACGATGGGGACACATTGATAAAGGGGTGACAAGGGGTTTGGGTTTGTACTGTGTCGCTGGGACTTTGCTTGGATTGAGAGATAATGGATGCCCTCCATTACCGATAAGGTTGTGTTTATATCCAATAACCCAATATCCCTTAATCCAGCTGTGTTCAGTGGGTAATTTGCTGAAACTAAACCAGGGTAAAGCAGGGCAATGTGTTGCTGTTTTCCATAGATTTCTACATTAAACCTAAATTCAACTGTTTGCACATCAGATGTTTTGTTTCTTTCGCAGCTACAAAAATGCTTACGAGGTTGTAGGTGTCATTTAAACCCACCTAACGCAGCCTGAGACTGAAAAATCTGTGCCACACCAAGATAGAAATGTAAATAGCAAGTAATTTCCCTGAAAGTCGGTGCAGTTGGGTCGGAAAAGTAAAAGTAATTACCATCTTGTTGATGCTTTAGGATAAGACCTTGGGGGTTACGGGGTGGTGATGAAATACAAGCCTCATTACCTGCTCATTTTTAGCTCACGCTTCTTGTTAAGCAGGTGACCTTTTCAATTTAGAGAATCAAGGTACTGGCATGGCAGCCTCTGGAACTACACTAACCAATTGCAAAGAGTCACCTTAGTGCCTGAAAGTTCAGAAAAGGTAAAAATTAAAATTCTTAATAGACTGGATTATTAAATAACATTCAGCTCTCCTACCTTAAGAGGCCAAATCCTTTCTTTTTGGTCTTCTTATCCAGATCTTCCACAGAATCATCTGCTTTCTTCTTCCCTTTGATCTTCTTCTCTTTCTTCCTTTCTTTGGTTTTCTTCTTCTTCTTCCCGTCTTCAGCGTCCAGGCCCTGGCGAGAGGAGCTGCTGGCGGGTGTTTCGTGACCGGAGCTCACCTCTGACAGGTCGTCGTCTGAGGAGGGGGGTGAACGGTTCGCGTGGTTAGACACGGAGGGGTGAGGGCAGAGGTTGCAGTAGATAGCACAGACACAGCTGTAACATGTTACTCATAAATGCAGCTGCATGCATTACATTTAGTATTTCATTTAGTACCCATGTCTGCTGTTCAGTGAGATACTTAAGTCTTCTGTAAGGCAGCTTTTCCCCCAGTGCAGGGGGCTATGGAGAATTTTCACCAACATGCAGAGACCAACCCAAAACAAAACACAACTGGGTCAAACAGTAGCTGGAAATTCTCATTTCCTGTTTAATGTTTGGGCGAGTTGCTAAAGCCTAAAAATAATGCTAATTTTAACACAACAGTAGACGGCTAATTTTTCACACTCCAGATTTTTCCTAACATCATTAGCCAACATCCAGCATTAACTCATAATAATTTTAGCTAACATGGAGGATTGTAATTTCCACAGTAATCACACACACACACAACATCCCACATGTCTGTGGGTTCACAAGGTAGAGCATTAAAATATGCTGCTGTAAGATATAAAGTTGCTCTTCCTAAATTGCTGAGTGGATAAAATCATGTAGCATTTCATTAAGGTACTTAGGCTAAGCACTGTCCCTTGGCAGGCCTCTGGCTCTTCTCGAGTGCCAGTGTGTTATAAAGCCTAAGGGATGTGTATTGGCAGTGTTGTCCCTAATTTAAAATGGATACAATGTCTAGGGAAGAATGTGATATTATAGCAGCAGTGCCAGTGCCTGAACCTGCTATTTCTGTTTTCAAAATGCTGATGAAAAGTCTTACCATCTTCAGAAGGTCCGTCGTACGACTTGTCGATGGCGATGCGGAAGCTCTGGTTGCATCCCCGCCCCCGGACCATGTGCGGCCGCGGGCGATGAAAGGGCACCTGGGCTTGGCTGTGACTCTGCTTGGCCTCCGACACGGCCGTCTGCAGGCTCTCCAGGGAGCTGGACTTCCAGAGGCCCAGGGTCGGGCCCAGAGCTCCATCAGCTGAAGGCTCTGAGCGACAAAGGAGACAAGAGAGGGTGGGAGGGCCCGTTAGCAAAGGAGGTGGACGGATCTTAAACAGAGGAAGAGAGGGAGAAGGGAGGGTAATGGAAAATGAAAGAAAACAGCCTGAGTGATGGAGGAGGAGGGAATTTGGCTCCAAAGTGAGATAGGCACTGATACAATGAGACAGAATGATGTGAAATGTTAAAGCGACTCTTGGTATCGAGAGCAGAAGCTTTTAGCTAAATGTATCCCACTGCTTGCAAAACAAATATAGAACTCATCTCATACAGTAACATTTCCTTGTTTGAAGTATGAAACTTTTTAAAATCTTAATGCTGCTGGAAATTGAATTTAGGTTAGAATCAGTTCATGTAAGAATTGCAGGAGGGAGCTGGGACAACACATTTCTGATGAGTTATAAGAGGGTGCACTAGAGTCAGAATTTAGATGATTGTAAAGTTATCCTTCGCTTGTACAGGCGGCGGTACCCAGAAGTGATGTAGATGCAATCAGACAGATGATACGTCTTTTAATCATGATCATCTCCTGAAAAGTATTGAAAAGAAATTTTTTAAAACTTCCTACTTTGAAATTTGTGATCACTGCTTTTCTCACTTTCCTTGATTGAAATTAAATTGAAATCTCCTGCATACTTCTTAAGGAAAATCTTATAGAGTCTGGCCTGTGTCATGAGAATTATAGACTTTTTCAATGGTTTCTTGGAATCACTTAATATATTTTTCAATTTATAAAAAACATACATACATTTATAATTATATTTTAATCTCTTAATATCTTTAGGCCTTGGATTCTTGAAGGCTTATGTGCAGATTTAGTCGGCTTTTCAAACCTGATCACCTGATTCTAGCTTTAATACCTTTTTTGGAATGAAGCTCAAAAAGGTTAAAAAGGCAGAAATATGAAGCGATGAAGGTGAAATGAAGAGAGAGAGGGGGGGAGAGGGGAGGGGAGGGGGTGAGAAACAGACTTGACATAAACAGGGAGAAAGTCAGAGACTTATAGGAGAAACATAAAGGAGGGGGGGAAGAAACAATGAATGAGGTGGAGTGGTACAGGGACAGGTGAGGAGCGGCACTATAGGAAGTGACAGGCTCATGCATAAGCAAGAGAGAGGGGGAATAAATGAACTGCCATCATACTGTACTCAGGTATGGCCTCCAACTCGAGAGAGGAAGAAAGGGGAGACGGAGGAGCAGGAAAGTGATGAAGGCCACAGCGGATTCAGCAGGGGAACGGAGAGCAGGGGAGGAGGCGCCGGGGAAAGAGTGAGGAAGGCTGGGAAGGTTTGAGGAAACACAGAGCTGTAAGAAAGATGGGGGGAAAAAAAGAGGAGATGTCACGCAGATCCAGCTGCTGCCAAAGTGAAACCCACCCTCCGAGTGAAAGATAGGTGACCAAGAGGGCCTACCCCTCCCACAATGAAACAGTGACAAGCACTCAAAGAAGTTACAGACAGGTTTCTAACTGCGTTTTTTTTTTTTTTTCTTTCTGAAACTTTCCTATAGGGATGACTTTCTCGCATCATGGCACTCACTGCTTAAGACGTGTTTTTTTTTGTCATTTCGGAGGCTTCAAAGCTCCAAAGTGGAGCGGGGAGAAGGGGAAGTGAAACTGAAGCGGTGATAGAGTCAAAGGAGGGGGGAAAAGTAAGCGGAGCGTTGCTGCCTTTTAAGTCCTAAATTGACTTTCTGAGAGGAAGTGGGATTTATGGGGAATAAGGGGTTATAAATAGAGAGGGGGGGAGCGCTCAGGAATAAAACGCTCAATTTGAGAGGCAGGATTTGTGTCACAAATGTAATTACGGCTGTCCAGCTCGCAGCCTGATAGTATTAAGCTCCTTGCCAGCGCAGTGCTGCACTATACACAGAGAGACTGTGTGTGTCTGAGTGCGTGGGCACGTGTGTGTTTACTACAAAATGTGAGAATTTTCTTCCAAGTAAAAAAAAAAAAAAAAAAAATTTAGAGTCATGATACTGCCTATTTGAGATAGTGTGTGTCCTTGACCGCCTGAGATGAAATAGCAGAAGAAATATGAGCACAATTCACTTTTGAAAGAGAGTGTGTGTTTTTGTGTGTGTGTGTGTGTGTGTGTGTGTGTGTGTGTGTGTGTGTGTGTGTGTGGGGCTGTGAGTGCACTCATTCCATGCATGTCAGGCGGTTGAGGCTGGAGGTAAATGAATAATGAGGGTTTAATAGGATGGATGAGCGGGGGAGAGGTGGCTATCATCGCCAGCTCGATCCAATGGAGGGTGAAATCAGCGTTTATCACATATCGCTGCCCGCTGTGCCAGCAGATGCTCTCACGGATCCGTTCGCATCATGTCTGCCTGATTGCCACTGATTCAAGCTGGTGCACATATTTGACAAACAGCCTACCAGCCAAACAGCCCAGGACGACGGACGATGCCCTTCACAGCTGTAACACTCCTCCATCCGAGATCAAGCACTTGTGTCACGTTCTCACTTTCTGTTTTGCTCTATTAGCAAGTGGTGAAGTGGGCAGACTTATTCTGGGCGTCAGGGGTTTTTGGAAGATGTGTTTTTCTGCAAAGACACAAAATGGGTTTCCATCCAAAGCGCATTTTGAGCAAAATCTATCAAAGAAAAAATCTCCATCCACAACCCTTATGTGAATATTAGGAGTTGGTTCGTCAAGATAAACAGTTGGTGGCACTAATTATCCAGTCGGGTGCCATTAAAGCATTGCAGAGGAAGAGGGTGCAGTGAGATGAAGTAATTAAAAGAGCACCACCAAACCTGTTGGGAATGTGACATTTCTGTTTGTTTCATGTATTAATTTGAGTGAGGCTAAAATCTCCTCATCACTTCAACTCCTTTGTACTTTGTTGCATTTTGCTTTTATTGATACACAAGCTTTTTCACTTGAGCCAAGCGTAAAAACGTTTTGGGAGTATTTCCAGTGTTTCCACTTTTTTAATGTGCAGATTGAAAAATGCCCACCTAATGTTAGGTGGTGGCACTTGGAGCCATTCAAAAACTTGGATGAACATAAACACCCAGTTGAATCATCGGCAAAAATGATGAGTAGCCGTGTACTTAAAGTCAAAGGTACGAGCTTCTGTTCATAAAAACAAAAAGAAAAATCATATACAACCCCTGAGATGCATTTCAGTAGAAAACATCCATGAGTCTGTTGAGCTAAGATAAAAATTCTTTGTGGAGATCTGCAGAGAACCAGGAAGTTGTTGACTGTGGAAATTAGCTTTTCCCTCCATTTTTTTTTTAAGTTCTTTTACGCAGCTGATTGGAGGAAAAAACAAGTATTGGAGTCCGTATGTATGAACATGAGGATTGTAGTAAACAAACTAATGGAAAAGAATATGACTTTTCAGAAACAAAAGTTGACACAATTAAAACTCATAACTCTAATATAAATCTGATCTGTAGAGGTTAAATTATACTGATACTTATTCAACCTATTTGACAAGTGACTTCTGGGAAATGTGGTCTAAGAACATTCTTGATGCTAAAAAACGTTACCAAAAACAAAGACCCAGCCATCTGCCACTTTGAAATGGTGCTTACATCCCACACTAAACACACAAACACTCTCAAGCATCCGCAAACATCCACCGGAAATCCCACTGCCTCTGTACTGTACCACAACGTGCGCGTGCTATAAACCACCTGTGCACAGGTACGGCCTACCCACGCACACACCTCTATGTGATATGTATATAGTGGGACTTCAGTAGAGGTTGACTGCTGCCGTGTCTGTATTGAGCAGACAGCAGGGAAGTCTTTGCCTGGAACGTAGCCTCGGGGTCCTGCTGTGCTGACAGGCCCTGCTAGGACTAACACCGCTCCATGATGCTGCTTTGTACCTGAGAGAGTGTCAACCTTAAAAAGTGAGTGTGACACACCTGCAGCCTGCGACTGAGGCACACTGATACACCCAAGTTCCACATTCATGTCAGCACGTTATCGATCATGATATTTTGTGGGAATAATTGCAGTCTCACTTTAAAATGTGTGTTTTCCTACAGCCGGCAGGAACTATCAATACTGGATAAAAGTTGTCTGCACACAACTCTCTAATTATTTCATCCAATGAACACAAGAATAAATGAACTCAAAAATATCCAAATTACAGGCTTTGCTATGCAGACTCTGTGTGTCGTTAAATTTAATACGCCTCTCAGCACACACAAACACACACTGCTAATCCCTGCCACCCTCTTTTACCTTATTACAATATCCAATCCACGTGGTAGTTAACACCAAACTATCGAACTGGATATTGTCTTATTCATAATAAAGCTGACAGTGTTTCAGTGAAGACCTACAAACAAGCAGACACACACACACACACACACACACACACACGCACACACGCACACATCCACACATAAACCCTCCTACAGTGTCTCAGCAGGGTCTTAACACTTACCTATCAACTGGACAACAATGTGCTCCACAGCAAGCAGCTTCGCAGTGGACTGGCTGAAAGGTTGCCACGGTTACAAGAAAGTGCCCCCTCCACCAAAACCGCTGGGGGTGGTGGTGGTGGTACAGAAAAGGTAGGGTTGTGTGTGTGTGTTGCCAAGGAGATACTGTAGCCAACAGTGAAAAAAGGGGAGTGTTGCTCCTGGCTATAGTTCTTTAAATTAGGTACAGAGAACACACAAACACACACACACACACACACACATGAATCACTTCAAACATACTTAGGGAAACACACATGTAAGGCACACAGAACCACACACACACTTTTCCATCTAGGATCCAATCTCAGGACTGGCTAATAAAACCTGGAGCTGTTGTTCTGGAGCCCAGTAAAACAGGCCCTGACCTGCACTCTGCTATAAACAACACAGGACACACACAGACACACATTCACACTACACACCTGTACAACAAAGCCTCTCCTCAGTGCTAAGACTGCTCAGCAAAGGTTATTGAATTGAATCCTTACAAGGGATAAAATGGCCCCTTCCTGTGTTACACTGTTTACACTGTTTCAATAAAAGTTATTTAATTCAAAGGAAGCCTTAAACAGCCCTGAATTACGACAGATATTCACAATCCTACCTCGATAAATGTTTACAACTGGATTTCAGTTCTGTAGACCAGACAGAACACACGCTGGTCTCTCATGACACTTATCTTCATGGCTTCACCTTTGATTAAATGTACTGAATACAGGTCTTTCAACCTTGAAACCTACGATGACATGTGAGAGGTAGAAAGAGAAAAGCATCATGGGTGTAAAGCCTTTGTCGTCTCTAAACAATTCAGCCTGCATTATTCTCCTTTTCTTACATTGGAAACCAACAGTGTTGTGTCTGTCTCTTAAAACTGTCTTTCCTCTCTAATCTGTCTGTGGCACGTGTCCTCAAGCTGCTTGGTTTGTGCTGGAGATGCTAATCTTTAGAACGGGTTAAAAATATATAGTTGAGTTTTTAAAAAATGCCAAGTAGTTTCTTAAAACAGCTGGGCACTGTAGTTTTTAGCCAACATTACTCAAACCAGAGTAAACAGCACATTTGTTGGGGACTATTTTAACCTGTGGATTAATACACATTTAAATTCACCAGTATTTACAGCATTGGGACAGAAAATTATTCTAACCCCAGAGCAACGTTAGGGTTCATTGATGTGTTTTAATAGTTTCTGAACAATAATGGAGCTCTGTGACACAGAGCAATAAGCTGTGTCAGCCCACATCTGTTAGGACGATCAGTTCATTGCTGGTTTTGGTCTTTTCATGACATCTGTTGACAGTAAGAAAAATACAAAACATCCTTTGAAACGTGAATAATGTTTTGGCACAGCAACTATTTTCACATGACGAAGCTGACTTCAAACCAAATCACTTCAGACAACTGTATGTCCACTTAAAGCAAATGCAACTCATGTTACAGCCAATCAAAACTCCTCTCCAACGAAAGACCTGTCCGATCATTAAGCATCCCTCCATCACTATTTGAATGCACTCAGCTACATCAGAGGCAGAGAATGAAGCTGGATGGAGGCGCTGCCCTGGCAGTAATTGTGTTTAGCTGTTTAGATGTATGAGGGTATGGGGACATATGGGCTGTATGTATTTAGCCTCCAACTAGATGAATGGCTTTAATAACTGGAGGGGACTTAAAAGGCCATTTCATAATTACTGCTTACCTCTGCTGGATTACAGCAGCACGGCAAGGGTGGCAGAGTACGGATGAGGGTTGGAGTGGGACATGTGCCATTTGTAAACGCGTGGCGGATAAAAATGCTTGTGCAATGAGGGAGAACTGTCGAGAGCATAAATTCAGACAAACACATACACACACATGCCTGCATGATGCTATCCTTGTGAAGGCCCCTACACTGACTCCTAAACCAGCTGCTTAGCTCTAATGGAGGAATCAGTAAACGTGATATTTATGCCATGACCAATCATAGATTCCAGCGTTTCACAACCTGCATGATGTGCAATGTGTAGAGAGCTTGTTGTGGATGTTGTCAAGGCAAAACACTCTGCATGTTAGTCTTATCATGAAACATCCAGAATTAGATGGTAGAAAGTTTTAGACCTGGCTCAAAAGTGACCCAAGGAAAAAGAGCACAATTAGACCGGATCCAAGATCCTGGTGGGGGATCCTGGTGCCTACGACTAAGAGGTTGACCATGTAATTGTGACGTCCCCTGGATGAGTCTGGTTGGGAATCTTATTTACATGTGGACTCCTTTCTGTTATCACTTATTTCCTGCCACTTCATGATACAGCAACTAAACAGAGCTGTTATTCACTCCACTTGGACCCACATGGGTCCATGCAGAGACCAGAGAAATGTGGCAATATATAATATCTGTTAGACCCTTTTATTTCAATGCTGACTGATCTCAGTTTAACATGATGCTAATTCTTAATTTAACCTATAAAAAATGAGGTTTTAAGTCATCCTTTCCTTCCATGCAAGCAGAAGCGGCTCAGAAACACAATAAACACACACATACACAGATGGTGCTCGCATAGACACAGAATGATCAATCAATTCAAATCGACGCAACATGGTGACTTTCAACTTTTATCAACAATGACACGCCGGATGCGAAGAACCGAGGGACGATGGGAGAAAGAAAGAACGAGGGAGACAGGGCGAGATAAGGAGCCAATGACAGCGAGAGGCAGAGTTACACAGCAGCCAAACAAAGACTGTGAAAACAAAGCCGAGGCTTCAGCGCTGGCAGGACGCTGGCTGGTTTTAAAGTCTCATTGTGCAGAGAAGAAACAACGGGGACTAATGGGCACGCAGCGCGATGGCACCGGTGGCTGCGCTGCAGAGTTAGCTGTCAGCTAGGCAGCAGCAAACACCCAGACAAACAGGAAAGACACGTGTGGAAAGCAACACGCACAAAAGAGCGAAATAAAAACAGACAAACAAATATAAATTGAAGCAAAAGCAAACAACACCACAAGCAAATGTAAGCAGATGTGCATGAGGCTGAGACGCAGCATTGCAGTATAATCCTCTGCACAGCCCCAGTGCTGTGTGTGTGTGTGAGAGAGAGAGAGAGAGAGAGAGAGAGAGCTGGATGGGCTCCCAGGTGTGTTGTAAGAGGGCAGCCTGCTGCCAGGGGAGATGTTAGACTCTAAGGGAGAGAAATGGTGGGATGAATGAGGGGATATCTGTCCATTACTCTTTTGGCTGTCTGCAGGGTGTTCACAAGCACGCGCACGCGCGCACACACACACACACACACACACACACACACACACACACACACACACACACACACACACAACACACACGGAGGCTCGAGGAGATGCTGGGCTGGGTAGAGGAAACTCAGAGACTGGAGCATGTTCACCATAATCACATAAGGCTGGGACAGATACAGCTGCAGAGGATGGAGAGGGAGAGAGAGAGAGAAAGAGAGAGAGAAAGAGAGAAGTGGAGATAACAGAGACAGAGAGAGAATAAAAAAAAAAAGGATCAGCCTGTTGAGAGAAAGAGAATAAAAGTGATCATAAAGAGAGAATCAACTGTAGGAGAGGAAGAGGGAGAGAAGAGAAGAAAGAGAGATGGAGGTTTGGGATTGAGAGGATACTAAAAGTGGGGATGAGCCTGGCGACAGAGAGCAGGAGACAGAGAATAATCAAGAGAGAAGCGATTGGGAAGAAGCGGGAAAGTGGTAGCAAAGATGAAAGGGGGGGAGAAAAAAAAGAAAAAGAAACTAAAAGCTCTATTGAAGATGGAGACTCCTAAGACTGGAGAATCAAGGGAGAAGAAAGAGAGAGGGAGAGAGAGGGAGAGTAAGTGACAGAGAGAGAGATGGAGCAAGAGGAAAGATAGAGAGAGTTAGAGGAGTGAAGCGCTCCTTGCAGTGGCTCTAGCCAGAGAGAAAAAGGGTTTTATCCAGATTAAAGAAGCCAGGCAGGCCTCTTAAGACCATCCGCCTAATGAAATATGTCAAAGCCCATAAAGAAACACTGAGGCCATTTAGGCAGGAGGGTGGTGGGGAGGGGGCTAGGAAAATACACTGCGTCAGCAAAAATGAAAAACACGCAAAAGCCCTGTCAATACACATTAGCTGAGACGTCAACGGGAGAGTAGATTGGGGGGGGGGAAGAAGAAGAAAGGAATGCGGGAGCTGAGAAATGGATCGCTTTATTTATCATGGGCCATATGGGTTATGGGTGCTGATCAGAAATGCCAAGAAAATCATAGCAGGAGAGGGGGGAGGAGGAGGGAGGAGGAGGGGGGAGGAGGGGGGGGTAGGGCGGAGGTGAAGCCATTTGTGGGAATGCTGAGTGTGGGGGATTTGAGGTCAGCAGCGGTGCTCCGGCCATTTGTATTCCACCGGCAACAGGCTTAGTTGGCTGCTGCAGGTGGATTTAAGAGATCGGTGGACGTGTGTGTGTGTGTGTGTGTGTGTGTGCGCGCAACAGAGACACACAGGCAGGGAGGAAGCCAGGCCTGCCTCCTGACATCAGAGCTAAATTGCTGGTCATGGTTCTTTTCTTATGCAAGCCTTGTTGCCATTTTAAAATACAGTGGGTGTGCGAAATGAGATGCAATGTATCCCCGCTGCTGAACTCCGCCGTTCACATCCTGACTTCTGCAGCGCTGCTCGAGGTGGCCAGCTGTCAGCAACGATCTGATTTATATTCATACTGGTGATGCCCAGAACAACCACAGACCGTCTTCCAGCCTTGGCCACTGAGAAGCGATGCTGGAGCAGTTATATCTGACTCAGTGTAAATTCACTGCTGGCCCGTCTGCTCCTATCACAGCACAGGCTGTTCCTTCATACAGACAAGACTCTTTATCTTCAGCGTTGTTGGTTACATTATTGTCCTTTTTTTTTCAGTGGGCTTCACTACAGTCTATTATTTCTCAAATTCAAAACACAATGCAGATCAAGTGACAGCATGCCACTCCCTTTAGATGTGATCACACATGATCACAGAGGCAGTCAGCTGAAATGATGATATTTTTTCACCATGTTTGGTGCTAAGCTTTTATTTCTGTGTTCCAGCTCCAGTATGGATTCCTCTGTGTGATGTCTTTTTTTTTTACTGACATCTGAATTTAGCTGTTTTCAGGCATGGAATACATAACATTGCTGGGTTCAACTACTGCAGCTGCTTCTTCTCATTCAGACATCCATTATATAAATATTCCATACAGCTTTATTCAGACGTGACAGGACTTTTATGGAGAATTTGGCATTGAGGGGGGGTGATGTTAAAGTGGCGCAGTTAGCATTTGTGCCATATTAGAAGTTTTACTGAAATGTTAGCAGGTCTGATGGGAGTCAGATTGCCATCACGGCTTTAATGTAAAAGGTGCTTATTCAGACATGAGACTGACATGTTAAACTGCTGTCGTGTTTCTGCAGCATGTGGTCGGGGTTGTTCCTGCAGACACAAATGTAAAGTGCATCAGTTCTTGAAAGTGAGCTGGAGCTACAGCCACTCTTTGAAGCACTACTGTGTAATGTCACTCAGTAAAAGAAAATAGCAAAAGTGACTTTATATTTCACCATTTACCAGGCTCTTCTCAAATAAAACAAGGCGGAACTGAGTGTGGAGGAATAACTGAAGCGGATGCCATTGTAATGCAATACGGCTGCTGTCAGCTGGGTGAGGATTGAGAACTGTGAGCCCGCTGACCTGGACGGCTATAAAGCAGCGAGAGCTCAGACACTAAGTGCTTCACAACTCAACTTTGTCAGCCAGGGAGAGGAGGGAATGGGAGGAGAAAGAAAATGAAGCAAGAAGAAATGTTGAAGAGAAAAAAAAAACAGAGAAAAATGAGAATCTTTACACAGTAGGTTCATTTGTTTTTCAACTGTTAAACTGTGCAGGTCAGGAGGGGGGATCAGTGGGTCAGAAACAAAAGAGGAGAATGTTTTCCCTGCGTGTGTTTTCATTGTATCACATGCTCACCTTTCTTCTGCCCAACCAGTGATCCCACGTTGCTCTCATCAGCCACTGAAACACACAAAAAAAAAAAAAACACACATTAAAGGCCACATGTTATTAGTTTCCATACACACTAACACAGACCAGAATATATGTCGCCCAGTGTTTTGTGTGGCTTTTTAACTGGTTACACTGGTGCTGGCACGTGCTGTAAATGACTCCCTGCAGTAGTATCACACAGAGAGGGACGAGGACAAAATGACACAGACTGAAAGAGGAAATGAAAAAGAAGCAGAAATATAAGAAAACCAGAAGAAAGGAAGATATTAAGACAGTGAGAGAGAATGAGAACAGATAGGGGAGAGACAATGAGAGAGATAATAAAGGGAGGAAGAAGAAAACAAGGAGAAACCCCCACCAACACTTAATCTAACTAAACAGGATTTGCGGTTGGCCAGCGGTAGCCGCCACAGGCGGTGCACCATGGGATACAATAATAGGTTTTCATTACGCTGCTATTTTTCTTAAATAATCCTTTTCATTTTTTATGAGGTCAATTTTCTCAGCGGACAGATGGAAGGGGGAGGAAGAAAATGAGAGGAAGGGAGAATATTAGAGGGTAGACCGTAAAATGATAAACAGTGGGGAGAGAGAGAGCAAGAAGTGAGAGATGAAGGGTGATAGGGTGCATTGGGCAAAACAGAGGCTGAAAAAAATAATAATAATACAACCAGCGAGACTAAGCTTCATAAAAATCCTGCAGAGACACATCTGCAATAAGACAAAGCAACAGAAATACCTTTCTTGTGCACATGTGCCAGATAAAATAAAAATTAAATACTTTCAAAGTTTGGAAAAGAACTATTCCAGGCCACATGACCCTGCCAGATAATAAAAGCTTCCTTTTCTGTGGAGGAAAGATAAAAGTCTGCATGGCCAGCAGCCAAGTTTGTCTCCTGCTGCCACAGTGGAAGGCTAAAATGTAAAATCCCTCTTTTAACCTCCAGTCAGCTGCCTTATAGTGTTATATGTATTTATTCTATCACTGGATAACTTAACTAAAAACCTGCACAGGTATGCTATTATATCATGTATGAGGTAGGGAAACAGAAGGATGGAGGGAGAGAGTACAAAGAAATGACACAAGAAAAACAGCAAAAAGTTACTGGAGAAAGTGTAGGAAATGACTGTGAGAGAGAGAAAGAAAGGAAACATCAAAGACTGAAACAGGAATGACAGGAGAGAGAGAGCAGGGGAGACAGAGGGTACAACTGTAAAAGAGATGGTGTGAGGAGAAGACAGATTCAGAGAGAGAGAGAGAGGGAGTCCAGCTGTTGGATCTGTTTTTCAGGGGTTATGCTTCACACCCAGATTTGACCTCCTGGCCTCTGAAATGTTGAAAGTCTGGCTCACACTGGCCATGGATCCAAACTGTTCATCTATTTCACATGATGACCTCAATACTGCTGCGAGGATCATTTCACCATGTGACATAATGCTACATCTCTTTGCCCGCTCTTTCAAACTGGACCAACTTCATCAAGGAAACTTTGAAATCGAACCCTGCTTTTGATGCCATCTATGGTCGGCAGTTTTTCTGAACCAGCCATTCAACGTCTTTAGATACAGTGATTATCTCTCTATGTAGTAGTTTTTATTGGTGGTAGTGGAATCCAACATTCCCACACTAGATTCAGTTTAACTTCCCAAGCACAAGGAAATCACTGAAAAAGACACAAGCATGTAATCCAGCACAATTAAGCTCATTGATATCAGCCTGACTGTTCAGTGTTCGCTCTCTTTATGCCCTACCAGAGCTGTATTAAATGGCTGCTTCACATTAAAAACATTCCAATGGGGAAAAACAGAGTGGCTTTTATTGTGAAATACAGTGAACTCCAAAAGTCTGAGATCACTTTTGGACTGACCACGAAAAAGCTTCTATGAAACAAGGCAATCATCTTTTGAAGCCTGTTTTTTTTTGTCTGTGGATCATTTTTAATTTACACACTCCACCAGGTGAACTAGCAGGTGTCCCGACTGTCATTATTATTGACCGACCCTTATTAAAGCAGGGAGAGTTTGTTTAAACGGATACACTATTTGCTCTTCCCTTGTATTTGTATTGCATTTCTGTGACTC
The DNA here is from genome assembly GCF_046630095.1 of Trachinotus anak. Classification (NCBI taxonomy): domain Eukaryota; kingdom Metazoa; phylum Chordata; class Actinopteri; order Carangiformes; family Carangidae; genus Trachinotus; species Trachinotus anak. The sequence goes on from NW_027273877.1 coordinate 5,692,186, forward strand.
AACAAGTGTTTGCTATGGTACTAAACTGCATTTGCTGTTACCACGGTAACCACAGGTGTCACCAAATCAACTAATACATGACACTGGGTGAGGGAGCTGTTGTGCATTAATTAATTAACATGTCAACAAAAAAACAACATGTTTGGAGCTGATGAATGAAATGAAGTCAAGTAGAGCTTTATATTCAATGACTTGCTATTTTTTTTTTTTTTTTTTAATTCACCCTGAGTCACTACAAAGTGTATGGGCTGCACGACTCCTAAAAGGTTTGATGTTTCAATACACTTTGAGCAACTTAAAACAAATCCATACAGACCATTTCCCAAAGTAGGCTACAGCTTTTTAGACTGATAAAAGCATCAGTTTCCATTATTGCTGATTCAGTGAGAAAGAAAACTGCTGAATCACTGTCAGACTTTGGGAAATGGGAGGAGAATTCCCTTCTTTCTGGTGCTTTCAGGTGCTTGTGGTACAGCAGGAAAAACTGATTCATCATCCTTTGGAGGAAGGCCACACCACTTTGGTGAGACTCTGAAAATTCAGAGTTTGGTGCAGCTATAATGTCAGAGACTCCACTATTCATCTCAGCATGAGCGGGCGGTGTGTGTGTGTGTGGATTTCTGTGTGCGAGTGAAAGCTCTGAGTCAACAGACTATTTGCTAAGGCATGCAAGGTCAAGAAAAGCGGCTCACCTCTTTCTGTCAAGTGTTTAATAAAAGCCGAAGCTGCTCTGCTTTGCTGGAAACGCTCAGATACGTGTGATCATAAAGACCGACATGTGGGAAACTTACCGGGATAAAGAAAAAAAAAAAGCATTTTGAAAAAAAGGTTTTTTTAAATAAAAACAGGGTCAGCATCTGAGGTTTTGTATATGTTCAGAGCGCCTGCCACCTTTACACATGTACACACACTCACACACACACACACAGTGCTCTGCTAAACACCTTGTTACAGCCCTGGGCACTTTGGAGAGAGAAGCGATGAATATAGAACCAAAAAAAGAAAAAAGAGAAATGGAAATGGAGGATGGCCAGAGATGGAGACACAGAGGGGAGACAGATAGTGGTGGGTATTGGAGTGGGTCCTCAGTGGGATAGAGCCCAAAGAGTGTGTGTGTGTGTGTGTGTGTGTGTGTGTGTGTGTGTGTGTGTGTGCGTGCGTGCACGGGCGCGTGTGCAGACCACCCTTGTCCATAATGAAAGCCAATCAGCTTGGGTGGCAGAGGCGTGTGCTGCAGGAAGAAAGCCAATCCACTGAACCTAATGAACCGGGATTGGAAATCAGAAGAGGGGCAGAGAAGAAAGAGAGAGAGATAGAGGAGAGCAAGAGCAATGAACTCATCGGCTTTTGTTCGAGAAAGAAAGTCCTGAGAGGGAAGAGGGAGATAAACAAAAATGGAGGGATTGCAGAAATAAATAGTTTGATGAGGAGAAGAGAGGGAAAGAAAGAGATCTCATCTTTGTCCAGAAAACCGGAGTAAAGAGAAAATTGAAGAAAAGTAGAAGAAAAGGAGAAAAGTAAGATAAGGAAAGATGAAAAGATTGGGGAGAAAAGAGGAGAGGAGAGAAGGTGGGGTCAGCTCGGGTTAATACGAGGAAATAAGCCCCTTCGTTCTCGCCTTCCACGCACACAGCAAGCCGTGAGATTGGAAACCTGACGCCTTTCATTCGCACACAAACAGAAAGGACACACACAGATGTGTACACACACACCACGCGTGTTCACCCCGTCTACTGGAAAGCCCCTGGGTTTAGGAGTTCAGGAGGTCAAATCCCCTCAGGCCGGGGATAATGGGAGAGGGCTACATATCACAACAAAGAAATGTACTGATAAGAGCCATGTGATCACTGTTGTGGTTGTGTCTGTGTGTGTGTGTGTGTGTGTGTAGTCTAGCTCCATGATTAGTCTCATATGTTTGGCTGGTTTGTGATGGTTGAGACAACAATGTTTTGTATGTTTTTGCCCCAGAAAATGTATTCAATCAATCGTAGTCTGGTGAGAAGTCAAATAACAGCTTCTTTCATTGATCCAGGGTGTTTGTGTGTGTGTGTATGTGTGTGTGAGCTCACCCATGTCCATGCTCTTGGACGCCCTGTTGCGGGGTATGTTGTCCTTGTCATCGGCCAGTTGGCTGTAGAAAGCTGCAGCCGTGTGGGACGGCACCTGAAACCCGCTGCAGAACAACAGTTAACGAGTTAGACTCAGTCCATCGATTCATCAGTATTTACTCGTGAATCTGTGCAGCCAACAGTAAAAAAAAAACCAAAGTGACTTGTTGGTTACATCACCATAACAAGGAAGAGTAAATTTAATTTAAGTTCACAAACACATACAGACTACAGATCATTGAATTTCCTCTTTTCCAGATGGCGTGATTCAGCGGAACAATAGCGTGCCCTGTCTCCAGTATATTTACAGTATATTGCTGCCAGATTCTGACTCTGACCACATGAGATGCTGTACACACACATTTCAGATTTTCAGACACACTCATTCAGAAGACTGTTGACACACTTTCTACCAGCTCCTTTACTAGACTGTACATGGTGAGGATTTTAGTGACTGGACCGACTCTGATGATGTGTTTCACAGTTTGCATGACGCAGAAACACTGATGACTCATCACAGCCGAGCTCCCACAATAATCTGGGCATCAAATTTAGGGAGCCTGCAGCGAACTGCAAGACTTGTATCTGTGTATCCCAGCTCCAGACTTCACATTAACTCTGAACAGGTTTTGGGTTTGTTTTATGTTCACACTGGGAATTAAGAAGACTAAAAAGTTTTTGAGTTGTTGATGCACAATATTGTCCCATGGTGCATTGCACAAAGAAAGGGGAGGAGCTGCTTACAACTGGACAAAAATAAAACAATAGTTGGCGGTGAGGCAGTTCTGGGATTTCAACAGAAAAGAAAAAATAATCATTAGATGTTTTGAAAAACATGTTTATGTCTATTTGTGAAAGTTGCAGTTTGATTCCTTGTTAGAATAAACCTGTAAAGTATATCCGTTTTTTGTCTACCTACTAGAAAAAACACTATACTATATAGTATATACTATATGGAATTAGAATTGAGACATTGCATTTCTTGTTTGTTATTTACAGTACAGAGGTACTTTCCAAACTATCTGCTGCCATAAGAGGACATATTTCCGTCATATTTACATATAATTTTGTCACAAGATTTTACAGACCTGCTGCTTAAAACATCATGAAATCAATCCATTCATTTCCGAAAAGTTGAACTTTTAAGGATATTCAACACCATATCATCATATCTGATTATATATTTTCTTCACACATAAACCCAGTGAAGCTCATTTCACATACACTGTCTGTGGAGCAGCATAGTTACACAAGTATCATGGCTTTTTCTAAGCCTTCAAACTCCAACCACATTAACTCTGGGTTGCTATCATCATCATTACTTATGCATAATACAAATAGGCTATAGCGATTAGACCGTATAGTCTAAATAATGCATATGAGTTGTAATATTGAGTGTAATGACTCCTCTTTATCTCATAACACAGCGACCCAAATTAAGAGTGCCATTAGAATATAATAACTTTGGCCCTGTGTGTAGTTTAATAGAGTGCTGATGGCGCAGTGTACTGTACATTATGTGTGTATGGTCTGAGGGGAAGAGTGGGGGGGGGGCACCTGTGATGTGGGGGGATTAGTGGCAAGTTTCTATTCATTTCCTCCACAGCGCCGGGGGAGGGTGGCGGGGGGAAGCCGTCTTCCAACTCCTCATCCTCGTTGCCGTAGTGACCGGAGCTGCCATTAGTGGTCGCAGCGGGATGCGGGGCTGAGGAGAAACAAAACATTCAGACAGAAGAAGAAAAAAAAACAAAAACAAATACCTTTTTGTTTGTCAGGAGAGAATCAAAGAAAGATGTTAACATTTTTGTCAATTCTAACACATTTTCACTCACATTTGTTTCTTAATATTGTTTATTATTCATATTGATCGGCTGTGACAAGACAATGCGCACATGTTTAAATACAGACACAATGAAAATCACTGTGCTCTTCATGTGAGGATCAATACTGTCAATACAGAGCTTAGCGGGGTCAGACATTCAGAAAGCACAAGCTCAACATCAGAGACACACACATACACACACAAAAAAATATTCGTTTCCACACAGAAGCCTAATTCTAACTTCCTTGCAGCTCTTACTGCAACATTTCCATTAACTGTAAAATCTGACAGCGCAACTCTAAAGCCTTTGTGTTAACACCCCCCCCCCCCCCCCCCCCCGGTACAAAATGACTGTAACTGTACTGCCGCTCCAGCCTGATGGAGAACTGACAGAGCCTCAGTGAGAGAAGCATCTCCAGCTCCCTGCATCCCAGGGGGTGATGGGAGGAGGAGGGAGACGAGGGAGAGAGATAAAGAATGAATTTAAAACAGTTTGTTAGTTGTTTTTTTTTTTTTTCTCCTTTAACACAACAGCACGCCACGCTTGCCGCACAATACCCTGTATGCAAATCTGGCCCACTTAGAAGCCATTTCATCAGCGTAATGATTCCAAGGTCAGATCTTTTGCACATGAAAAGCAAGCATTGCGTTTGGAAAAAACATAGTTAATGACTTTCCTTTCTCCCGCCATAAATATGCAGTGAAAGGAGATATAAAGACAGAGCTTAGAAAAGATGTGACAATTTAGTAACGCAGCACTACAAGAGTGGCTGCTACACTGACCTAAAAAAAAAAAAAAAAATAAGAACAATGTCAGGCGCCTTGGCTGGGTGTCATGCTGTGTAGTGATCGCAAACACACACACACACACACACACACACAAGCATATAAGCACACACACACATACGCTGACAAACATACTGTGTGTGCTCACTCAGTCGCAGATAACATGAGTACACAAACACTCCAAGCCTAATGTTGACTATCTGACAGTTCAAATGGACAAATATTGTGCATTGTCAAGTGTGAGTGTGAGTGTGTGTGTGTGTGTGTGTGTGTGTGTGTGTGGGGTGGGGGCTGTGTGCTCACCACTTCCAGGGTTGTTGTTTGCATAGTTGTTGGCCGTCATTGGAATGTGACTGGCTGTATTCATGGAGGACTCTGTGTTTGGGGGTCTAGATGGTCCTGAAGGCTTCTGGTAGGCGTCGTGGCCCCTGGGCTCCTGTCAACAGAGAGAGAGATCAAGAGGGGCCATGAAAGTGGTTATTAAAGGTTCAAAAGGAAGAAAATGTTCCAAAGGCAGTCATATTTGTGACTTCTGAAAAATTGATGATGTTGCCTCATACATCAGAGGATGAAAGTTATTTCTCTTATTACCCAGTAGGATTGGACTAATGTCTTTTTTATTTAATTTGTTTACCACATAGCAAACTAGTAACACACCAACCAAGTAACCACAGCGAAACTGGAAATCATAAATCTTAATCCCGGCTGGTTTGATCCACAGTGACCGAACACAATGGAAGAGCCTTAAACATGGAGATGTGTGGGCTGAGAGAAGAGATGACTCATGTATTGGACACTTTTGGTCACTGTCATCCTGTGAACACCACAGCTTCCTCAGTTTGGGCCTGGGTTGTGTCTAATGCAACACGGCCACACACAACCAGCTCTCTCCACACAGGGCTGTCATCTCTGGAACATATTACCAACTGAAGTCAAAATAACTCTAGATTTACAACAAAGGTTCAATCCTGGCTAAAAGCAAAACAGAGCTGTGCCCATTTCTAGGTAACTGTGTCTATTGTTAGTTGCTTTTGTTTGACTATTTGTCTGCTTTTTGTGTTATTGTTGTCTCTTTTTAAACTGTACATCTGTATATTTGCAGCTAATTGTGTCATATTATCAATTGTGTTGTCTGTTTTGTGTTGTTTTGGCTATTGTTGTTGTCTCCCCTTAGACCACACATCACAATCAATGAATTTCAGTGCAGTATTTTACTCTGCTTGTATATTTGCAGTGTTGTAGCGTTTTAATTGAATTGTACATGTAAAGGCACAACTTGGGACAGGAGTCGAGAATTAGATATAAAGCTATAAACTCTTTGTGCAACACACTAGTTTCATAATGCCTGAGAAAGTAAGAAACCAGATTATGAGACTTTGAGAGCATCAGTGGGCTGCGGAGCATAAGCTGAAACACAGATGCAGCCGTGGTTGGGAGGTATAGAAAGAGCCATACTATCAATAACAGGAGGTGCAGTGGCCGTGCTTAAAAAATGATGCAACAATTCAATATTTATGCAACCTTGCACTGAAAAACAGATGGGTAAGCAAATGCTTCTGACTTGGCACAAGAATTATTTGCAGAAACTGGCGTTTGAGCAACTGGTCAGACAGTGAGAAGGACACTGCATCAAGTCGACCTCTAGGGACAGCGTCCAAGAAAAAGACCATTATTCACAAAACCAGTCCAGCATGTTTGCAGTGGACTGAGCCAGGACCACCACGGCACCCGCACAGTGCCAACAGTGAAGCATGGAGGTGGGAGTGTGCTGATATGAGGCTGCATGAGTGCAAAAGATGACATTCAGAGATGGCAGGTTTGTTTGCTCAAATACTGAATGAAAACAGTCTCAAGCGAGAGGAATTTTCTGGCAGATGATCCAAACCACACAGCAAAAAATCACACAGGAGTTTTTAAAGAAGACAAAAAGTGAAAACTATGACCTGGCCAAGTGTGTTCTCTGACATGAATCCAATAGAAGCTTTGGAGGATTTTCAAGCGGTAGAACAACAAAACCCCTCCGGCGAAGAGCAGCTAAAAAGAATCATCTGTGAAAAGCAGCAGAACATCTCTCCACAGACTCATCCACACTGAGGAGGATCGCATCTGTCTTCAAAAATAAAAGCAGATGTACGAAAATAACTGACTTTTGTTGCAGCTGGTTCTTAAACTTTGACCTTTTTATTCTAATTCAATGAGTTAAACATTTCTGTTTTTCAAATTAATTGTTGGGCTTTGCCTAAAAACAAATAAAACTAAGTTAAAAGGACAGGATTTGTAAATACTTAACAGTTTAGTGATACTAACCAGGGCTGTAGTCAGGTGTATACTGTACATCCCTGATGCAATGGTGGTTCAGTATCAGAGGATGTTAATAGTAGTTTAGCTACTGAATCCAGTACATATCTACCATCTATTGCTTTCATAACACAAACAAATTGGGGCAGCAGATTTCACACCAGCCAACATGAACCAAACAAACCAGCATATGCACAGGGAGTGAAAGCATCCTCACAGATAAGCTTTATGAACGGGAATCAAATGACACTGACAAAATAGTGTTTAATCTACAGTACAGACTAGCAAAGATTTTCATCACACGGTATCTTCTGTTCTGCATTAATATCACAGGTGGATTAACTTCTGATGAAGTCAAACCTGACATTTCTTTGAGTTTAGCAGTTTCGTCCAACATACATCTACTCTGTGAAAAAGGAGGATTTTACATTAATTTTGTAGTAGTACATCCTGCAACCAATCAATTATGATTCACCTCAGATAAGCGACACAGGAGCAGAGCTTTGAGGAAATATGAGCAGATTTAGAACAAACCTCTGAGGATTTTGACTCGGCGCGCAGTGTGGGTGATGAACAAAATATCACAAAATAGTCTGGTTGATGGTAATTGGGAAAGAAATATGTCATTTCTTCTGACTTTTTAAGATCAAATCTAAATCTTTAGCCAGGAAGGAGGAAAATATATATGTACTCTCGGAATAAATTACAAGAATGGTCCATTGGTTTAAAATCGCTAAAATAACCAGAGCATGGAGTCGGAAATGAAGAAAATAGTATAAATATATATATATTTTTGATTCATCCTTGGTAATCCTTCAGAAAAATGGTTTCAACACAAATAACTGGTGAAAAAAAAGGCAACTCTCTTCATGTGCACAATTGAAAACACAGTAATTAAGATAATCCTGAGTGCACTGACAGACATGTTATCGAAGAGCCATCCAGCACTACAAAGGACCCCCACCCCACAGATGGAGATAGGGACTGGCAGTGCTGGTGGGAATCGGTGCTGGTGGAGGATGAAAGAAGCCTTTTCTGGTCAAAGAGACGGGAGCTACAGCTGTCACACACACACACACACACACACAACGAGCAAAAACAGACACACACCTACAACACTGTAATGAACACAATAATGAAAGGTGTACCCATAGCTTCCTCATTTCAAAGCAGTGGGTGGGGTGTATTCACAATGTCATGGAGTCCCTGGGGAATCATTAGTATCTGCCATACATCTTAATATGTCACCACATCACAGCTGTCAATCACTTGGAGCTCATATATGTGCGTTGTGTGCATTTGCAGACTTGAGTTATGACAGCTCTTCTGCATATGTTAGTGCCACACAAATCACATCATAGCCTCCATCAATCCATCCCTCCCTCCGTCCATCTATCCGTCCGTCCATCCATCCATCCATCCTTCAGCCTCCGCAAACTGACAGTTCGCCTGAGGCTTTTGAAGCAGCCTGGCAGACAGGCAGTCAGATATCTTAATCCCACAACAATAAGTAAACAGGAGGGGGGTCCATCTATCCAGCCAGCACCAACCTACAGCTGCATACAATGGGCTCCAGAGAGGCTTAGCCCTGCCGCACCCGAATGTGTCACCCACCCCACCCACACATCACTCGGCTTGGGATGGAGAGCAAAGAACAAACACAGCGTTGTTTGGTTTTCATTTTTTGGTTTTTAATTTGAGAGTTTGAGAGTTGCCATCTAATATTATTAATATCTATCTTTTTAGGTTTTCCTGTGTGTTAGTCTCACTTACTCTTCATCTTTCTACTTATCGATGTTCAGTTACCTGTCCAGTAACCTGACTGAAAGCTGCTGTACGAATAAAGTTTGATGTAACAATTGATATTCAAGCTGTCCCTGCTTAATGCTCCGATTATGTTTCATTAGGGACGTTATTGTGGCAGTCAAAAGAGGATAAAAGGAGGGATAAAGAGAAAAAGAGACAAGCTGTTATCATCTCACTCTGCAGCAAAATTCATGAAAGTGTTTAAACGTTTGCCAAAAATAACATGTGACTTTCCATCACGTGTGGGGGCAGCTAAACAGTTTAAATCCTGCTTTTAAGAACTGGTTGAGATGGAGTAGATTGTTCATGGTCTTTAGTGTTTGAAAATGATTTAAAGCTCTTATCCATAACAAAAAAGATACACCAAGTAATGCTTGAGTGCACCAAATACCAGTTGTACAATATGACATGCATAAGAGCAACTATTACGCAGTTTTCCATTAAACTTTTCCAATCAAATATATTGAAACAGCAAGCTGCTATGTGAGGCTGAGCTTTGACCTATATGGTAATGTCCGAATGCTAACATGCTCACGACCACAATACTGACATTGAATGTGTGCAGTTTGTTCACCATCGTCTTAGTTTAGTGTGCTAGCATGCTAACATTTGCTCATTAGAACACAAATTATAAGAGAGACTGATGGGAACTGGTCATGAACCAAAGTACTGGCTGAATCAAAACCTCGACCTGATGATTGCACCAGGAGAAACATTTATTACTTTTCATCCTGCGGGAAATGAGAAACGTCTTGGGACCATGAATGTCTGTACCAAATTTCATGGCAATCCATCTGAGATATTTCAGTCTAGACCGAAACTAACATCTCTAGAGCCACACTTAGAAAAACGACTACCACTATTACTTGAATGGAAAATTACTGTCTTTATGGATCTCTTACTGACCTAAATTTACTCATAGCACCAATGTCAATTAATTGTCTGAATCCCATATAGATACACTGAGAATACAGCAACCAAAAACATCTGACCAGACTGTGATTAATCAAAAACCTGAGACTCTAGTTTCTTGTTGTATTTTAAACAAAGAAAATATTCATTACATTATAAAGGTAAATGAGGCGATTTCATCTCGATTAGGATTTAGGGTTATACTATCCAGCCCGAATGGAAAGGAAGCTCTAGACAGAGATAGGAGAAAAGAGTGACGCAGACGGGCTCTGGGAGCTTCACTCTAGGGAGCGCTTGTTTTATCACACTGCCCCACGGTGTGACCAGACTGGCTGTTCGGTGATGAGAGGAGGACTATGCAGATACATAGTGAACTTTGCACTGGGTTTGATAGCATTTACCCACAGGCTTGGATGACTAAAACACACACACGCTGATGGCAGTGAAGCGTAGATGAGATGGAAATGCCACAATGGGCAGGTCAATGGCGGTCGACCCTCTCACCCTCCTATTTTTACTCCCTCTGTCATGCACACACACACATCGTCACTAAGCTTTAACTGCTGTGAAACGTCTTTTTTAAGCTTGTGAAGTAATCAGTCATGGTTCAACGTGGAGCTGAATAGACTGACTTGACTAAGAAACAGCTATTTTTCGCCATCTGTCATGCTTGATATCTCCATCAGTCCGTCCATCCAGGATTTTGCGCAGCTTTGTGCAAGGTGAACACGATTTCTTGTGTGACTTTGTGAGTGATTCTAATGTCGCTCGCACATTTACCGCAAGGGATTAAAGAAACAGCCACAGCACAGCAATTTTTTTTTTTTTTGGGACATAAGACGTGCATGGGAACTGTTTTTTTTTTTTTCTAACAGCACTTCAACACAAAAGAGACAGAGATAAAAATAAGCAAAGGTTAACACGATGCATGCAGTCTGATTTTTATCACATTTATCACATCTGAAAGGGAATGTTTCACTGCTACATGGAGCATTCGTGAATACTGATTCCACTCCTGTGTCAGTTTTCATTAGGAGCTCCAGAAATATGTTCATTATTCTATATTGCTGTGAGTGTTTGACTCTTGGTGTAACTTTTAATTCACAATTCTATGTGCAAAGAATGAATCCTGACTGGATGTGGTGTATCTAAATGCTTTCCTAGTGGGGATTTTGCGTTGTTTGGCTTTTATAAAACATGTCCTGGTATGTGCTCGGGGTGAGTGACAAGGAATAGAGAAAAGGCAGAAAAGCTGAGGCCAAAACAGAGGGAGCAGGGACCCAAATGTCATTTAATAAACAAGCAGTGAAGCAAAGGAAAAGGCAGCTGCTGAAAACCCAACAGAGAAACAGACATAGACAGGCATGCAGGAGACTTCAGATTGGCTTTATTTAACAGAGGAGAAAGAGGCAGGTGAGGCAGGAAAGCAAGAGTACATTCCCTTTTAAAAAAAATATGGAAATTAAAAAGGAAAAATTAATACAAAACTTTACACAAATAGACAAAACAGGAAGGAGCACAGTCAGCCTTTACAGTGTGTAGACAAGCCAGTGGTTTGAAGAGAAACTATGAAAAAATAATCAGAGTCGCAGCTAATTTTAGTGAGTTAAAACCAATGTGACAGAAAGGAGATTGTACACAGTGAAGAATTTAGTATTGCACTGATTTTATGGATAATATTTTAGAAAGAGAGCGAAAAGTTGTGACAGTTAGTGGTGTTGCCAGAGGGAAAGCTCTCAGCCAGATTAATATGCTTCCACATCATCAATCACTAAAAACTGTGACTGAGGAAAAAGTGAAAGAGTGACAGTTTTCTTCATCATTTCATTTCAACATAACAGAGCAGCAGCCATTCAGGATGTTATAGAGCCTAGGAATGATAAAAGGGATCTTTCTGCCCTCATTTTAATTCAAGTCTTTTGCTTTATCCTAATTTTAATTGATTAGTTTTATAATTACAAATATGCTCTTTTAAATATAAACAGTGACACACACACTCTGTGTCAGAGCCCACCAGACACCCGGAGGTGGTGCTGTCTGGTGAGAGCCCGGTTGTGTGCGTAGTTATGTGAGTGTGTGTCTTCATACATTCTGTTTGTGCGACTGCGGCTGTGGGTGGGTATCCTGCTGTGTGCGGGCGGGTCTCCGTACATCTGCCCCGCCATGGCTCTAATGTTTTCAGTGTAGCAGCTGCTCTGGGAGCTGTCTTGGCTGTGGATGGCATCCAGTGTGCGGCTGCGTGCGTGCCTGGGCCTGCAGCCCTGCGTGTTGCCCTGAGCGTCAACAAACGTGTGGCCGTGTGTGTTATCGAGCGCGGTGTGACCCTGCGCGTCTGCAAGCGTTCGGCCGCGTCTGTGTCCCTGCGTGCAGCCATATTCGTACCTTTCCCTGTTTAAGTTCCCCTGTGTGGGTCTGTTTAAGCTGCTCAGCGTCTGGCTGTGAGACACAAACCCAAACTCGTACCTCGTACTTGGTCTGTGCACATCACTTTGTGCACCCCCCCCTTCGTCATCACTGTATTCTATATCCCTTTGTGTGAAGCCAAATGTGTAACCACTACATCTCTCCCTTTGGTTGAACCCATAGGTGTATCTGGTGTGCGTCTCCCCCGGCCGCTGTGCATAACGCTGCCTGTGGCTGTGAGGCAGCGGCTCGGACGCTCGCCTCCTGAGTCCGGGGAGGAGGGAGGAGGAGCGGCGAGGCAGAGGTGGCTGCTGCTGGTGGCAGGCGTCACCCACTCGTACCTGATTGCTGAAGCCTGTTTGGGCGTTGGACTGCTGGCTGGTGGGGAAAGATGTCGCTGTGTTTGGAGGGTTGGCACTGCCCATCTGTGGAGAGAAAAAATAAAAAATAAAAATTGAAGAAACTTTTGGATATGAACTTGTAGACAGAGCGACGGAAGCTTCTCCAGTTGTTCTCTGAGCCGTGAAACTGTTTTCATCCTTTGCAACAGTCACTGTTGCGTCAATTAACAACCACACGCCTTATCAAAGAGCTCCTGAATAGGAAACTGAGCTGTTACCTGCTTCTTCTTGATAAAGTGTCAACTTAATCTTAAAACTGTTAAATCACCAGCTTAACACCTAAACAAATCATACAAGCATGACAGTCACTGTCACAAAAGGAGCCTTTACTCTGATGTTTTCATTATTTTTATCCAACTGTGTTTAAATTTGTGAGAAGAAGGAGATACTTTACCAATCTCCACTACAATAACTCCACTGAAGGCCCTCTGAATGCTGGGAACAGTACGAACAGCTTGAACCGGATCCACGTTTAGTTCAGCTGCTTACAGCCTATACTTTTCTTTTTCTGATCATAACAGGGGAGAGAAATGATCCCAATGCGAATGATATGTGTCAATGATTTGGCTGTCAGCTACTTATGAATAATCTTTGCACATATCAGGCCGCACGTAAGGATTTCATAATGCATAAGCACTCATAAATGTTTCATGGAACCAAATTCATCTAACCAAACTCTGGGAATCTAAAATTTTTAACATGATGCCCCACATCCACCGAAGCTTCAAAAGCAAAGCAGTAAATAACTGGGATATAGCCCTTCATTAAAGGAAGTCTAACATCATTTATAGGTTTTTGAATCTATCAACTTGAGACTCACATTGTTTGGTATAAAAAATAAGAGTGCAACTGATACAATTTCAAATCACAGAGGACTCTCTTAATATTAGAGGTTCCTGATTTCTACATGAATATGGGACGGGTGTTGGAAGACAAACAAGATTTTAAAATGAAGCGACACTTAATATTCACATGTGCTGCACTTTAACAAGCACATTCTGCCAATTCATTTCTGAACTGTAAGCAGATACACTCAGGGTTCCTGCCGTTATCATCTTCCCCGTCTTTTCTGAGACTTTCCAAAATTAAGCCCTTCCATGACCTAAAAATGTCACTCCCTTCTGTTAATGTTGTTTCTCAAATAGCAGGGGTTTGATTTCCAATCCAGATGGGTAGAAAATCAAATGTGAAACATATACAAGCTTTCCCTGACTGGAGTACACCCCCCCCAATCTCCCAGAAACCTTTACAGCAGGTTAAAATGCGATACCTGCTGTGCCTGTCTGGGTGCTCGGAGCACCACAAGCTGGATGGTGCCCCGGGCATTTCCCTCTGACGACATGGAGCGTCTTAGTGTCTCCATGGCAGCGTGGTTGGAGCGTCCGAGCAGCGATTCTCCGTTTACTGCTATCAGCTGGTCGTTCACGCTCAAGCGGCCGTCCTGTTGGGGAGAGATGACCACGAGGGGGTTACTAGCATCTGAATAAAGCAATAAGCCTTAAGTCAGCTTACCTGGCACAGACTTTAGGAGAAGTATGACATAAGCTTTTCAAAATAAAGGTCATATTTTATTCTCATTTCATCTAAATCAGTATCATAGAAAATACAGCTGTGAGAGGCATTTTGAGGACGCTCTTGTTTGGTCATGTCACTTACAAAAGCCTTACAAGTAATAACTGAAATGCTTGAGTGGAAAAAAAGAAATGCAAATCATATGTAAAATAATACACATCAGACTGGTCACCAATTAAAAAGTTTTAGCAGAAGAGAAATTGGGAGAGGTGTGAAATGTAAGAGAGAGAGAGAGTAAGAGAGAAGGACAAAGAGAGTAGAAAATGGAAGAATGGGGAAGGCAAGAAAATTGTAGAGTTAGCGATCTACTGAGAGTGAGAGAGCCATGATAAATACATAGAGCAGCTAATGGAATAGCCTCCGTGGGCACTAAATCACTTCTAAGTGTTTTAAATAGCAGCCTCTTTTAGAGAGGCAACATACAATGGTGCCCTGGAGGGAGAGAGAGCGGACGAGCGAACAAGAGAGGGAGAGAGAGAGAGAGAGAGAGAGAGCGAAAGAGAGAGGGAGAGGGAGAGAGAGAGAGAGAGAGAGAGAAAGAGAGGGGGAAATGAGGAAAGCAATGAAAAGGGTAAAATGAAAAAAAATTACAAAATGAAGACACTGACACAAAAACACACACACACACACACACACACTAAAGACTCTCTCAGTGTGTGTGGATGATCAGTCCATTATGGTCAGTGCTGCCCTTTGACCCCATCTCATTAACAAGGCAGCGCCTGGCCTGACCTCGAATGCAGACTGGGACGGCACCAGACACACACACACACACACACACATTTTTTGTTGCTGCCTCAAATCCAAAGGATGTCATCAAAAATTGATGTTCATGCCAAAATCAGTGGGTGTCTGTGATATTGCCTATTAATTTCTTCATTCTCCATGTAAGCAGCAGCAGCAGCACACTACATGTAATTTTAATTTGTTTTCTTTAGCAGACTCTTTGAAACGATCATATGACAGGATCAGGGATAAAGTCAAAGAACATTTTTTTATATAATTGAGGCCCCGGGCCCTGACAGCAGCCAAAACTCTTTAATGGAAATAGGTTAGATCTCTCTGTGACTCTTCCTCATCTCCTCCCTCTTTTTGCCTGCTGTGTGACCGTGTGTGTGATGTGCCTGTGTGTCTGTGTCAGTCAGACTCAGGGGACGCCTGGGTTCCCTCCTCTGTTCGGGCCTGGCGCTGCAAAGTCTCATCAGGCTCCTTAGCTGCTTTTCATTAGGATGCATCAACATTGGGGAGGAGGCACACACACACACACACACAGACATGCACACCCTCATGTATTGAGTTCCTGCTGAGTGTCTCCACTTTTCAATTTTCTCTTTCTCCTCTTATTCCGCCTCTTTCCATCTCTCTATTGTTCGATCCCGCTCATTTCTTCCCTCTTATATTCCCTCCCTTCACCCGCTGTCTTCCTTCAATGGGCTTCCTCCCTCCCTCGCTACTGTCTGTCTCTCCTCCTTCATGTCTTTCTTCCTCTTATGTGGTATCTTGTCCCAGAAACCCGTTTCACAGCCAGCCGCAGATCTTACTGGGCCGTTCTGGCGGAGCGCTATCCGCATTGGCAGCTGTCTGAAAACTACTTCTGAAGGCGCTGCGGGGAGTTGCTGTCTGGCCACCCTGATCCCAGACCAGCCGTTTATCTACAACACCACACTCGTCTCTGTGCCTCCTCGTCATGATGCGCAGATCTGGGAGCAGAGACGGTGGCAGGAAGAGCTGTGACATGTTGGGAGGGGGGGGGGCAGATATTGAGGCCAAGTGGAAGACTCTCCAAAGTGCTGAAATGGGATGTTTTTTTGGTTTTTTTTCCTGATGCTCTTACAACTTGAAGTGAGTACTGAGTGATACAGATAAGGCGGCTGCAGTGCTGATGTGAAGAGGCCATTTGGGGTCAATGGGGAGTCAAAGGCCGAGGGAAACCCAGCAGAGGGAGGGGCTGCGGCCTCGAAGAAAGACAGGAAATGAGACGGGGAGGCGAGAAGTGCAAAGGAAGAGGAGATAAGAGGAAACATCAGAGAAAGACATCAGAGAGAAGAGGAAAGAGTGCGGATAAAAACAAAGGAATCAAAAATTATAAATCTCCACAACACTCCTGCTTAGCTCCTCACAGACAAAAAAAAAAAACAGTTCTCGATTTGAGTGGTGGTTCTGGATACAGTAATTCAAAGAACCCCTGGTTAGATAAAGTCTAAAGAAACACATACATCTGAAAAAAGAAAGTAATGTGGCTCTGGAAATTCTTATCATTTCTCACGTTTGATTGTTTTTTAAGGAGCTTTTTAAAGCACTCTGTGATGGCAAAAGCCTAATGAGGCATTTTGAGACTATATAAAAACCTTTATATTAAAACATAAGAAGGAGACACACAGAGAAACCACATTTACACATTTTCTAAACATCAATGTCTGAGACTTCATTTATATTATGCTTTTATTTTGTCTCCATCTTTACAAGCAGTCACTGCTGTGGTCTTTTTGCCTTAAAGGACCACATCATATGTACTGTTGATGCCACTCACTATACAGTTTAAAACTGTTGGATGTATTTTTACTTCCATTCCAGGCAGCCACTAGTTTCCATTCATTTTGTACAGTATGAAAATCAATAACTGTTGTATAATCCTTCACAACTACACAGAAACATCACTTAAAAGACTTTTACACCTGAACTAATTCCTCACTGCACAGCAAAACTGTGAGCTCACAACTAATTCAAGTACAACAGGTCAAACCTGAGCAAGGATGCTCAAGTCTGTGAACTGCTGCATGTTTTCAACTGACACTTTGTGTAATAATTTTGCAGTTCGCCCTCATTTCCTCCCCCAAATACGTGTGGCTAACCTGGGAGTGAGTTTGGTGCTGGTGTCAGATTTCAGTAAATAATGTGGGTGAGTGCAATGACATTATTACTGACAGGAAGGGTGGCTAAAACTACAAAATGAGACCCAGGTTATTGTGTTTTGTTTTTTTTGCCCAGGTGACTGTCCATGCGTGTCCTTTACCTTGTAAGCGGCCCCTCCGTGGATGATGGACTTGATGAAGATACCGAGGTCTTCCCCGGTCTCTCTGGACTTGTTGCCCTTCAGGCTGACCCCCAGGCCAGCCGAGCCCGTCTCATTGAGGGGGACCTCGTACATCAGCTGCTCTCTGCCGTCCTCCAACAGCAGACTGTTAGTGCCCTCACCTTTCTGAAATTTAGAAATTGAGACGAATATTCAAGACTTTTTTTTTTTTTTACGTTATGTAAAAAGATGCTATTCCAGACAGGAAAAAGCCTGCTCATACACACACCTAATACCTGCTTTCAGTAATAATAATAGCACCTGTGTATGATTGCTTACGACTGAGGCAGGAGCAGCACATCTAATGCACTGGCTGATAATGCTTGCTCCTACATCACACTGATTATACTCCACACCAAAAACCAGACCAAAAAAAAAAAAAAAGGAGTGAGAAGGAAGGAAACAAATTTTAAGAGTCAGAAGGAAGATGGCTGCGGGGGGGAAAAAAGCAAGTCAGTAAGAGAAAGGAAGAGAGGGAGAGAGGAGCAGGTGTTGTGTACTGGAAAGAGAGATGAAGGTGTAGTGAGGAAAAGAAAAAAAAAAAGCTTCTGCAGAGAGGTTATTCCATTTGGAGATGAAAGGCGCAGACGGAGAGCGAGCCATTTCTAAAGGAAACATAATAACCTTTTCATACCTCCTCCTGGAGCACAGTGGGGGAGGAAGGGGGAGGAAAGAAGAAGAGGAGGAGGAGGAGGTGAGTGGATGGAGGCGCAGAGGAGCATTTAAAAGTAATAACCCATCCCCCGAGGTATAGCCACTTCTCTCATTCACACCCCCCCTCCTCCTCTCCCTCCACAGTCTTTACATTTCAACCTAATCTCTCAATCTTACTGTACCTCTTTCTCAGTTCCTTCTCCTCCTTCTCCCCAGACTCCCTCCATCTCTACCTTCTACAGGTCTCTCTCTCTACATCTCGCACCCACTGCTATTTAATCTGGGGAAAATGACCACAGTGGCGGTGCCGAAAATAAGACGGAGGAGGAGAGAGAGAAAAAAAAAATAAGGCAGCAAAAGAGAAAAGGAGCATGTCTGTCATTAGAGGATGGAGAGAAAGGAAAGAAATGCCAGGTTCAGTCACCCAGGGAAAAGAGGGGCCTGTGGAGGGGGAGGCGCCTCGACACCGCCTCACTCCCGAGCCTTATTTCTCTCTGAAGAGGAGGGATGGAAGGTTAAGAGGGTGTGTGTGCATGCGTTCACATATCTGCACATCTTTTTAGTTCTGCTCTTGTTGCTCTGGTTGAGACTGACAGCGGCTCAGTGCGGGAAATACGATGACGAAAAGACAACAGCTCCTCAAACTCCACTCTGGCTTGTAAAGTAAGAGAACGTCAAAGTGGATTTTGTAGGAATATGCATAAACATTATCCCAGCCATACCAGTCGTCACAGCTTTAAAGATCTGAGTACCCACGCCAGGATTGCGGGAGCCTTACATCAGGCACCTTGCCCGCCACTGAATCAGGAATCCGTGTTCACGTTTCCCCTCTCATCACGACACAAGGACGAAGGATGTGGGAAGAAAAATGTGTCCTCCAGTGTAATTCTTTTTGCAAAACTCACGACTGCAGGAGCTCGCTCTCAACCTCGCTGTGATCCTCCAGTCCCCCCAACGTCTGTCTCCCTCTGTCAGCATTATTCAGTGCTGCCTCGTCTAGGTGCTTAATTAAAACAACAGCCCTGCTAAAGCCTGGAGGCCAGGAGAGAGGCTCAGCTCCAAAGTGTGAGTCAGAGCTCTCAACACAGTAAAAGCCCAAAGAGCTAAACCTGGAAAGTCATCTGCACTGATCCACTACACTGTATTTAGTCACTGCTTTCAGCTTGGATTTAAGAGAACCTATGTAGCCAAGCTGAAAAGAAATACTTGGAAATACCAACATCATGGTTAAAATGTTACCTGTTGACAGGAAAAACAGAAACAGTCAGAGTGATTAATTAACCCATCCATCCACCCAAACTCCTCCCTGAGTGATTACAACACCTGAGTTTGCTTTTAAGGGCTGAACAATTTCTGCATTTCATTTTCACTGAAAAAAAATATTCAAATGTTGATGATGGTGATTAATTTTTGTTGGGTCTTGTACCAAAAAAGCCTGTTTCTTTACGTCTGGAGAACATGATTTATCGGCCAATGCTTCATTTATGGTCTGTTGTGACACATTTCATCTTTGTCTTAAAAAATTTTTTTTTAATTAAAATAGCAGCTCCTGTGATTTGTATATTACACTTGGTCATACTGTGATTTCAATAATATTTCGATTAATTGTTCAGCCCTAGTAAATATACCAAAATTAATGTGTAATTTCCTGTCTTCTCTCTGCTGTCAAACCCTCTCATAAACAGTATAAAATAACCTGCAAAAAAATGGAATGTAAAAATCCCCTCCAGGCAACTTTTTCCTCATTTGAAAAGTTTCACTCCTGGACACAAGACGTCTCCGACCTCACTGAAAGGTCCATTCTCAGTGTGTGTGCTCTGACGATGTCGAGTTTCCACATCACACTTGTCTAAGTTTTATACTGAATCCTGATTGGCTTCAGAATCAATCAAAACCTCAGGAGATGAATGTGAAAACTGTCTTCCAGTGTAAAGCTCTGCACATTAATCATTCTTCAATCATCCACGTGAAGTCACAATAGGAGGGACACGTTTTTGATTGGAGGGGGTGGGGTGGGGGGCACACTAAAACAGCTCCATATTATAACAACAACATAAATCAACAAAAGCAAAATGTGTCCTTCAAAACTCACAGTCTATTTTCAGTCTAACACCAGACTTTCAGTCAGGGCTTATTTTTATCAACAAGGCAGTTCACTGCGCTGTTACTCAAAACCCGAGGAATTACAAAGACAATCCGCTATTTCCTGCTGGAGAGACACTTGAGAAGACTCAGATGGCAACCTGGGAGGTTTTAAATACCTCTGTGATCAGGCTGCAACAACACACAAGGTGAAGGTGGCCGGATCAGAGCCCAGCAGGCTCTGAAGGCTCAAAAGCAAAACCAAGATATTGGAAAGTTATTAAAATGAGACACAAACTCGACGTGTTTATTTATTGTATCTCAAATCTATTTACACAACCAACTGGATCTCAGTGGTGGTCCAAAAGCAGGCACACACTCCAATATCCCCTCTAATGCCCATTCCTTGGGGGCAGATTGCATCCCCAGGGTGGCTGAGACCCCTTGGCTCCGCTCTGTGACCCCCCGCCCCTCCCTCCACTGTTAGCCCTCAGCAATGGCTCTTTAACAAGCTTTTAGCCAGAGGAGAGACCACCCTCTCCAACACCCAAATGAGGAGACAAAAAGGCGCTTTCTCTTACCCCGGGGTGGGTGGCGAGGAGGGGGTGATACACAGCGATTACACACAGAGCCTTTTGTCGCTGAGGATTTCTAAATGGGGGGTTTCAAGCGGCGGGATTAGCGGTGAGAGCGACATTCAATTAAGATGAGATCTCGCCGCGCTCGACGGCGACGACGGAGCTGCCAATTAATCGCCTTAATGTCTGCTTCTTCGCCGCTTTACACCTTTACCTCACAATGAGGAGAAAGGAAAAGTAAAATGACTGATTGAGGGATAATTCTGGTGCTGGGGAGGGGGCTCCACCTTGAAGACAGACTGACAGAAAGAGAAAAGAGGAAGCGAGGGGTAGGTGGACGGAATCAGAGGATGAATACAAAGAGGACACACTGACTGAGGAGACAACTGCAACACAGCAAAGTCACTTTCTGCCTGACGACCCCCTTTTCCTGTGGACTGGCCTAGGCTCGCTGGCAGCTGGGGGTCAACCATCTGCAGAGTGACCCCTCCATCCTGTCATTGGCAAACTCGCAACTCTGCTCCAGCCACACACTTTCACTCACACAAACACACACATATCCCGCTTTAAAAAAGAAAAAAACTCTCCACATCTCCGAGCATCTTTCTAATCTCGGCCCTGAAACAAAACGAGGCCCCATGAAATAATGAGAGCGCCGAGCAACGGAGACGCAGAAATGCTGACAGGAATGAAAGTGTGATTAGAAAGTTATCACTTTTTAATTACTTTTTTTTAAGGGAGCGTGTGAGAGTACAGGAGATGGGGTAGACAGGCGGCGTCCTTTTGTATCCTCATAATGAGGCTAATTTGAAGGCTGTATTGTTATTCTTTTTACTGAAAGAAACTCTGCCTGACAGCACCGCCGAGCGCTTTCACAGAAACACGCTGCTCATGAAACATCAATACTATTGAAACTAATCAATCAGTAGTTTCTCTAAAAGTCTACTTCACTTACACAATGGAGATACAAAAGACCGTACGAGTGCTGGAGGCTGGCAGCAGCGGGATGCCGTAAATATAGCGACTGGGCCTTTTAACCACATAACCCGGGTTCAAACTGCTGTGTCAGCAAGTGTGGAAGTAAAACACTGAACCCTGACCAGCTCAGGGGCCGCTGCTCTGCAGCTCAGCTGACCCCTGACCTGCCGGTGTCCGTCGGTCAAGGCAGAGCTGTACATGATCCAGTTTATTCCTACTGACACCAGTGCAGCACATGTCCTCACACTTCAGATCCACGCCACCACAGAAGCTGCAGAGTGAGGTCAGACTGAGAGGACGAATTCTAATCATCCTCTGACTTTTCATTTCACCAAACCATTTTTGGGGTTTGTGTGAAATATCAAAAACAGCTATGAAACTTGGTATGGACATTTAACTTACCCACAAGATGAGGTGGAATAACTTTGGTGATGTCTTAACAATTTTGTCACCATCAAGTCAAAATTTAAATTTGTTCTTTACTTTGCTTTACGACTTAATATCTGAGGAACTGGAGAGCTGCCTCCTCCACACTTTGCTCTAAATGCAAATGAACCACAAAAGAACAAAAGTACAGCTTCACAAAGCTGCTTGCAGGAATGTAGACTCTTAATCTTGTTATTCCACCAGTTAAACAAATTTCTACTTTCTATTTTCATTAGAAATAAAATGGCTGTTAAATATTTGCTGGTAATTGCAGCAGCAAAAGGTATCAACAACAACAAATAGCACAGCTGTCAGTGAGTAAAATGTGCAGTTCCTCTGAACAGGTCAGTGTGGCAGCAGATAACTGTTTATTACCAACTTTTAACAGCTGCTAAATGTTCAGATCTTTGGAGTCTGGAGTTGTGTTTTTTTAAGTGTTCAAACCTGTTGAATGCTCTTCATGCACAAAAGGAATCAAAACTTATTTTAGCATCAGTTTCAGTCTTTGTTGGAATTTGGATTTAATTATTTTGGACACAAAACTTTCTCATGCTAAGACTCACAAAAATCAGGTTTCTGTGGCCAAAACTCAGATGTTTTGACGAGGGTCCTGTTAATCCATTCACTTATTTAAGATGCTCGGGTTGCAGATGATGTCAGGGTTAATGAAGTGCATGTAAACACACTTTTTACAGATGATCCACAGGCCAAAAAAAAAACTATTGAGCATTAACAAGAACACAGAGGAGGCTTTTCAGGATTAGCAGGGGTCTTTACAATTGCTCCACCTATAGGCACAGTCTGGGCATTTCAACAGGTAAATAACCTGATTGTATCATCAATCAGTGCCATTCATGCTTCCAAATTTCTCAACTGATATTGATTTTTTTTTCTTATTCAAACAAACCAACTACTATCATGTGCATGTCTTCAGCTGGACAAAATGTGCCCACAGAAAACCAAATTAAACCTTGATATATGCAATAAACTGAGATTCATTTTCTGTAGCAGCAACAGCGAGGTTAGCCGAGGAAAAACTTAAAATTGTGATTCAGCCAATTAATCTCAGCAGCTACTGGATGTAAAACTGCGATAATGAACCACTGATTTGCATCTGATGGTTATTTGAACAAATATGACCGCAGTGCTGTGGATACATAAAGGCACCTTTTACAAGATACTGCAGCCTCTAAAACCTGAATAAATATTCATGAGCACCCACACGGAGTCAGACAGACGTGCAGACAAACAAGTTTTTCCTACGACAGTAGAGGCAGATGGCCACGTCGGCTTAATGCGCCTCCATCATCATTACATCTTTTGTGCGACCAAATCGTTGTGAGCCGCTTTTTGCTAAGTTCTCCGCATTAATTTTCACGACAATTTACAAATGGAGAGCAGCGGGGGAGAGAGTGGAGCGACTGAAAGAGGCACAGGAAGAGACAAGGTTTGTGTTTTTGAGGGAGGGGGTAGATTTTGGAAAGGTGGGGATGGTGTTTACTGTAGGATGAAAGGAGTCATTTAGCTGCATCTTTTTATTCTGTTGGGTTTGCTTCTTGTCAAGTACATTATGAGCCTGCATGTGTGTGTCTGTCTCTGTGTGTGTGTGTGTGTGTGTGTGTGTGTGTGTGTATTTGCATGGGTTCATTGGCTACTTTAAATGATGAACTTCTCTGTGGTGGTTTCTTCATCTGTGTATGTTTGTAATCCGTTGCTTTTTGAGGGTCTACACATCGAAACTCAACAATGCAGACCCTCAAGAGTGCCTCTAGAGTGTGTGTGTGTGTGTGTGTGTGTGTGTGTGTGTGTGCCTATGGGACATCAAACTGTCTTTGAGGTGGAGGACTGTGCTGGAGATAAGGGCCAGATCTCATGGGGCACCAATAACTTCAACAGCCTGGATAGAGACAGGACTGAAAGCTCTCTCTCATTCTCCTTCTCCACTACCTCTCTCTCTCTCTCTCTCTCTCTCTCTCTCTCTTTCTCTCTCTCTCTTTCTCTCTCTCTCTCTCTTTTTAAGTCTCTCTCTAATGCACAAATACAAGCAAGTGTTAGATGAAGACTGTAGAGGCTCTTCAAAGTCACTTGTTATGCCAAGACTGCTGGGCCATTAATGAGGGCAAACTATTTTCGGAAGCAGTAACTCTGCTGTTTAAAGGCTGTGTGATGTTTTCGTCCGTGCACACGTGTGTGCGTGCGAGAGAGAGCACTTGTGTTCAAGTTTTTTGTTTTTTTTTTTAATCAAGGACTAGGTGTTTAAGAGTTTGTGTGTGAGTGCAAGTGTGGACTCTAGGTGTGAATATGCATCAGTCACTACAAAGCCCTGTGTGCCTTTCTCGCAGCTCTTTGAAGTAACGGAAAGGGAATAATCAGAATAACCACAGAGGACAGAGAGGAGAGAATAGAAGCGCGCCGGCGAAAACATGATTTACTGAGAGCAGGGGAGTTTCAAGGGGCCACCTGGCTGTGTGTATGTATGTTTAAAATTGTGTGTTTATTGATAAAATGTCTCCTGTGAGGCGCAGTCAAACTGTGTCAGTCCCACAGCCCTGACGGAGACCTCTGACCCCATCAGCCGCTACAGGTAAACGGTCACTTCACACCCGTGGCATGTCGACATGCACGGACATGCTCACACGCTTCCTGCGGGGCTGCTGTGGCCTGTGTGTGTGTGTGACTTCCTCTGGCATCGCTGTGTCAACAATCCGCAGTGGGACAGGAAGGCCCGAGCATGCTCTGGGTGTGTTTGTGTGTCCATCCGTGTGGTGTAAAAAGGCGAGAGGGCACCAACGTAAAAAATGGGTTTGGGAAAAAAAAAGAAGAAGTGACACAAAGTGCAGGAAATGTTAAAAAAAAAAAAAAACAGAGGAGTGCAAAAGGAAGACATGAAGAGGAGGAGATAGAAGCGAAGATCACCATGTTGCAGAAGTGACTGACAGACAAAAGAAGAGGAGAGAGGCAGGCTGGGTGAGGACATGGATGCTGTGTTGCTGTGTGTTCGCGCTCTCCTACCAGCTCCCGAGGCAGGAAGATGTCCTCCTGCCGCGCCACCACCACACACACGCTCTCCCCCTGCCTGGTGCTGCGCAGCATGCCCACCAGCTCCTCCTGGCTGCGGCCTGTCATGTCTACTCCATTCACCTGCACGCACACAAAGAGAGCACACAGGAGCAGATTAAAGAGAAGCGTGTTGTCCACCGGAAGCGCTCCACTGACATGTGTCGACACCAGTGGAGGATCAGACAGTGCCTTCTGTGATTTAACGGTCACTTCAACCAAAATGATGAAAAAACATTTTCCCCACATGCCTCTAATGAATGTTTTGGTGTCTGGTTTTTCAACTTTCATAGGGACTATTTCTTTGGTGGAAAGTAGTTCCACTGTACACTGCTCATTAGTCCAGATGGTGCAAGTTGCAGCTGCAGTTTCCCCTGTTTTAGCAGGTCTTGTAAAGCAAAACAAAATTATTGTCATCACCACACAAATATCTATTTGTTATTTACAAACACAGTCAGATCCACAGAGATGATGAGTCTCATCGTAATGTTTCCTTTTTACATCTCTTCTCTTCAGTCAAAGGAAGATTGTTTCAGTGGCAGTGACAGTAAAGTCATCCTCTAACAGAACTGTATGTGGAAAGTGCAGTTCCTCAGTTTAACCAGCAGAGGTGCCACTCAGTCTGCTGCCACGAATGATGATGATGTCCTCCTTCCCCACTGTGACTGCTGGTTCTCTGCCCAGTGGGAGATCACCAGGATGAGATCTGTCTTACCTCCAGGATGCGGTCTCCGGGCTGCAGGCGGCCATCTTTGACCGCTGCGCCTCGCTGCAGGATGTTCTTCACCAGGATTGGCCCTGGCCCATGGACCGAGGAGTCCCGGGTTACCACGGTGAAGCCCAGACCCTCCACGCCTGTGGGAACAAAGCAGCCTGCGTCATGGTGTACGTTAGGGGCATCAATCCCCCTGCAGACGAGACTTAATTATGATTTTTATGACTTTTTAATTTCGTTTTAATTGAATTTTCCCTCGTCTCCCTATTCTGTCACTTTTCTCCTTTCTGTCCCCTTCTCCGCTCGCCACAGTTTTCCCACTCTCCTCCTTTCCTGTCCTACCGAAGCCAGACTGCGGTTTTAGCATCATCCTCCACATTAACTACTGTTTAAGTGCCTGTTTTCCTCTGGGGGTTAGTTGCCTGGCTCAGCCTCTGAGCCGCCAGGAGAAGGCTTCTCTCCTCGCCGGATTAGACAGACTCTGCCTTTAATTTCACGTGTGAGCAGGCCTAACGGTGGCTGATGAAGGGAGGTAGAGGGAGAAGATGGAAGGAAGGTGGGGGCGGCGGGAAGAGAGAGAGAGAGAGAGAGAGAGAGAGAGATAGAAGAACCTGAGAAATATTATTCTCTTCTCTAGCTTCCCTCCCGGGGGAGGCAACGTGATTTCCACAAAGATTTTCCTTGTGCATGTGAGCCTACGTTTATCTGTGTGTGTATACATTTACAAGTGTGTGTGAGGCCCCACACACACACACACACACACGAGCCATCAACCCCCAGAGCCTCCACCCTCTCCCTTTTTCACGGCCTCACAAGCCCCAAGCCATGAGTGAAATGTGCCACGCTCTGTGTGTGTGTGTGTGTGTCTGTGTGTATGCCTGTGTGTGTGTGTGCACAGGGAGAGCAAAGCCGGCGTGGCATACTAAAGGCGGTGAGCGATGCTATCTGGTCTCCAAGCTAAGCCTCTGCCTGCCCTACATTAGCGCACCTAAACCTCACCGCCTGTCAATCACGGTGAGAAAGAGCCTGTTGCCAAGGGAGAGGGGTGTTAGAAACCCCATAATATCCTCCGCTCTGATCTTGCATCAGGTGAAAGGGATAGAGAGAAACAGGGGGGAAAAAAATCAAACAAAAGAGGGATAGAGGGGAAAGGAGAAGAAAACGGGGGATGAAAAGGTGCTGGGAAAAGAAAGAAACTAACAATAAAACAGCTGAATGGAGCTTTGAGCTGGAGCTGGAGACTGCGGAGCCCAATTTCTTCTATCCTTTCATCTGGGTTTCTCCTTGCCTTCCTCTGGGCACCTGTAGCATGCATGTGTAAATGTGTGCATGTAGCCCATTTACAGCTACCCTTGCAATGCCCTGTAATACTGCAGGCTGCTAGAACAGGGTCCATTCACAGTCCTAAGAACCTATTCCCGTGCTATCGCCACATCAGCGCTCCAGCACTGATGCATTTTAGAGGGATGATAGATAAGGCGGCGGGGAAGTCGGACTGATTCAGTCTGGGTTAAAGTCTAAAAGCAAAACAACCAGGCGGCATGTACGGTCATCGTACAAGATAAAAAATGAAAATGTCTTCACAGTGGAAGGTTTCAACATGGACTACAGCAGCTTTCAGTGGTCCAGAGCTTTTTATGGGAGTCTGAATCTGATAAATCAATCATTTGTAGTGGAAGGGAATACAACACCCAGGACGTCCAATTACATCAGAAAAACAAGCCTGAGGATAAAAACTATAAATAAGCATGGATGTGTTCAAAAAGACCATGTGGATTATCTTGTTTCTTGACAACACCCTTGAGGGTGAGAGGAGGCCAAGACAGCAGGTTTTACACATATAGAACAAAATCTGACTTCAGTGAGTATTGTTGTGCTGTAGTAGAAAGGTCGAATTCACCGCCCAAAAAACAAAAACGTTCAACTTCTTTGCTTATATTTAGAAATAAAAATCAGGAGTGACTGACAGAGTGGAAAATTAAATGACTCTTCACTCATATTCACCTTTCTTCAGGTCAATCTTTATCCGCTTGCCGCCTTTCTTGTTGGTGAGGTTGGCCAGGCTGGGCGGAGCAGGGCTCTTGCTGGGCAGGGGGCTCTGGCTGGGGGTCCTGGGTGTCGGGGAGGAACTTGCTGCTCTGGCTGGATGTGTGGGGGAGATTCTTTCCAAGGAGCCGTGCCCAGACTGGAGCTCCACTGGTGGTGTGTTTACTGCAGCTGGCTCCGGGGTCTTGGCACGCGTGTCTGGTCGCCTCACTTCTTGTTTGGTGGTCAGCTTGGAATCTGGCTTGGGGTCCAGTTGGGAGTTGGCTTTGGCACGGGCGACCATCGGACTCTTTGCTTTCGCGGAGGGGTCTTTGCTGTCGCCGGTGAAAAGATGGCCTATCAGGCTCTTCTCGTAGCGCAGCTTGTTGGCTACGGGGAGGATCTCCACACGGACTGTGGAGGAGGTCATGGCCTGGCGGAACACTTCCTGTGACCTAGAAGAAGAAAAAAAAAGATTGAGGAAATTAGCAATATTTACATTTATGGCATAGTGAGTGAAAGAACTCAGAAGAGGACATCAAACAAAAATTATAAGATCACTCCGATCTTATTTGTGGAAGACTATAAAAATGTAACAGCAAAAAAAAGAAAAGAAAAAAAAAAAAGTCAAGCAGAACACAGAAGGAGAACACAGACAATTGGAAAGCAGAGAATGAGGAGAGTGAATGAGGCTTGTGCATCGTTAATGGAGCTGTATTTCAATTTGGATCAACCACAGACTGACTCTTCCAGCTGGTTTGGGACACTGTGGTCCCTATCAGATGGAGGAGACCTTACAGCAAATTCCTATTGCAGCTTTAATAGACCACTAACAGCACTACACTCGTGCAGCACAGTCAACACAGTGGGATGCAGTTAAATGGACCTGTCCGAGAAAATAAAGGAGGAGGACAGGGACGGGAGGTTGTCAGTGGGTGTCCTGGAGAGAGGGAAACATTAGGAACAGAGACAGGGTTATACACACACACTGCTTTGTGAGAGCAGATGTGGTGGAGAGATAGGACAGGCAGACAATGAGGAGGATTTGTGCTAGGCTGGTGGAGGAGACAAACTGAGTGACAGGTGAGGTGTCTCTCTCCACCGGTGGTGGGTGAGTGGGAGCAGACACACACAAACACACATAAAGAGCAAAGCTTTTATTTTCCTGCCTTCGGGGTCTTTAGTTTTAGCTCCTTATCACATCACTGACATATAGAGAAATACAGGAACTAATTTCTAAGGTTGTGTTGCAGTTTCTACCTGTTATTTCTTCATCTATTTCTACTGGCCACCTCTTTCCAGAGCTTTCCCACCACACAGACAGAATGAACGAACACCAGAAGGGCATGTTTGTGAACACCAGACCGATGTCTGAGACTGCAGCGACTGGGAGTCATCAAGCAAGTGTTGGTGGATGACTGGAGGACGTTCACAAAAACCATCCTATTACAGATCTCACTTGAATCCCTGTGTTTTCTGCATTTCTTCAAAGCTAAATGCTGAGAGGATTCGAAAGGATTCAGATTTCATCAGCAGATTCAACACTGGATCTTCAGATTTGGTAAAATGCTCTTTAAAGTCTAGCCCTGTTTGTGTCTGATCCAATATTTGCATTTCCTTGCTTTGACACAGACACAGACATAAACATACACCCTCCAGCTCCTCCACGCTCTGCACACTCACTGTGCGAAGGTCTTGTCCTGGAGTGGTGTGTCGTTGATTTGGACGATACACTCGTCCTCTTGGAAGATGTTCTCTCTCTTGGAGCGGCTGTTTTCCTCGATGCCTTTAATATGAAGGCCCAGGGTCCTTGCAACACACACAGTGTAGAGAACATATGAGTTTGCAGAGGTAAACACATGTATAATGACATGCCAGCACTTGAATTTTTTTATGCATTTCTATGAGTCAACATTGCCATCTGCCTTCCCTTATGAATGCCTGGTTGATTACAAGTGGATGTGAGTATGTAACTGTATGCTACACACTCATATGTGTGTGTGTGTGTGTGTAAGTGTGGTTACCGTCCACTGAGAGAGGAGCAGTAGGGGACCACATGGATACCCAGGGGCCCCCGATCACCTGGAAACTCCACCGTCTTGGTCAGGGTGCTGTCAACAAAAACAACACTCACTATCAAATAAACACACACATTGTTAAAAACACAGAAAAATAGGATGTATATAAAGTATAGCGCACAATCATAAAATCACTGATACACTAATACACAGCTGCACACACACAGGCGCACACACACACACACACACACACACACACACACACACACACACACACACACACACACACACACACACACACACACACACACACACACTCAACCTTTCCATGTGCAAGCTCTTCAAAATCCATTTGCATTTTCCTCGGGGCTACATAGATAGAGATACAAATTAGCTTACAGGTAGTCCTGCCAAACATCAGAACAATGTGTGTGTGTGTGTGTGTGTGTGTGTGTGTGTGTGTGTGTGTGTGTGTGTGTGTGTGTGTGTGTGTGTGTGTGTGCGTGTGAGAGAGAGAGAGAGAGAGAGGGAGAGAGAGAGGTTGAGACACAGGTGCACAGCTACTTCAGCCTTTATCTACCTGCCTCTCAACCACCCAATCTAGCTGGTGGAAAAAGAAGAAGAAGAGAACGGGAGATAAAAGAGGAAGACAGATAGAGGGGCAGATAGAGATGAAACAGAATGAGCTTCTCTAATAATCTCTGCCGAGGCCTGAACTGTGGCTTTTAACAGCAGATAAACAAGGACGGTACCACTGAAGATAAACAGGAAGAGGGCTGCTTTTGATATTGGATGGCTAACAGAGGGGACCTGCATGATGGGGGAATAGTAGAAGAAGATCACAGGAAGCAACAACCCCCCACTGTATGTTTAGTTGTACTAATACACATACGCATCATTCCTATCATCAATCAAGCAGTAAAAGTGCATTTTTAGGCTACTATCTTAAACTTCAGAGTTTGCCACTTAAGAATTTTCATCTCATCATTTGTACAGCTCTGCAGTCCCGTCAGGTTAAGCTGCAGCATTTTTATTTTTCACAATAATGACTACATAGCTAAAAATTAATGAAGGTTTTTATGAAAGATTTTATGCATGCAGGTATTTAGCTAAATTAATGTGTTTTTAATGAAAAGATTACTTGTAGGGTTGCCAATTTAATCCCCAGCTCAAACAGAATTGCATTTGATGTGTGTGTGTGGAAAACCTGTAAATTGTTTCTAGGCAAAAGTAAACAGCAATGAGAGCAAATACATTTTCTCCAAGAAAAATCAGCTACTTTTTAAAGTTTTATCATAAATCAATCCTGTTTTGACCTCTGCCTCATTTGGCCACTCGTTTGTAGGAACTTCCAAAAAGAGAAGTGAAAATGTGACTGTCAAAGAAATTTTCACTCAACTTTAAAAGCTTCTGCTTTTGTCCAGAGCAGCTTACCATCAATGCATTCAACCGCCACAAAAACAAGCACTAAATATGATCAAAAATATGAAGAAACATCTGCAAGTAAGTGTGGTTGTGAGTCCTCAGCCCTGCAGCAGAAGATGTGCGGTGGCCCTGCTGCCCTCACTTCAGCTGGGAGTGAATTCCACCAGGAGGTAAGTGACCCCTGGGAGGCGGAAATCGTCCTGATGCAGAGGTGTGTAGGGTTAAGTCTGAGAACAGAGGAGCGGTGCAGGTGAACTGACCACCAGGCCGGCACCAGCTGCTCCAAAGTGCACGTGAAAAGTTCATGAATAATGATTCACTAAGAGCAATCACAAATATTTTTACTCCAGAGTTTTCCTGTACAGCTTTTATAAAGTTACAGGAAAAAGGAGTGATGACACCTCTGTGTGAGTTTAAAAAAAAAAAAAAAAAAGCTAACATCTGAGAACAAAAGCTGTGAAGTTCAAGGTTTATGTGCCTCCTACACAAGCCCAAGGACTAGGTGGGATCATTATAACACACTCCTCTGTCACTGTCACCCCGCTCTCGTTAACCTCTGCCAGGGTCACACACGTACTGTACACACACATCCACGCACGCACACATCCAATTTGCATTCTTATTGCTACATCTATTGCATGCTCACAAACACCATCAGTCACATTCCTCTAAATTGAATTCACAGATACACACATGCATCAAATTTACATCTATTAGGGAACACAGTTACATCTAAATTACACGTGCACAACCCATGGGTTGCACAAACACACACACAATCACACACGCTCTCAAGCGATGGTAAACAATCAAGCCAGGACAGACTACACGCACACACACACACAGGTACGAAGATAGTCCTGAATGATGTATATGTATTCACACAGTATGTACACACACAGAGACACACACACACACACACACACACACACACACACACACACACACACACACACACAGCTTCAGCCCATTTACATTCATATAAAAAACAAACGGCGGCACAAACAAGCTCATCAGGGGCAACCATAGCTTGTTAGCGCCGCACGCTAATATGCAGAATAGCTCCGCTCACCCATTTTAGTATCCCACTGACACAAACACAAACAAACAGTCATTCCACGGGGGGGGGGGGGGGGGGGGGGGCAGGGACGGTGGGACGGATGAAAAGAGCAACGAGGAGTGAGACAGATGGAGCTCCCACTCTTGGTTGACTTCTTCTACATCAACTGAGGCCGAGTGCCTAACAAACTCGCGGCCGGGACTCGCTGAAAATGTGCCCTCGCTCGCTCACCGTGGCTTCTTCAACTGCCAACCATCTGTTACCATGGCAAACTATCTGCGAGAGCCGTGCCTCCATTGTATCACAGCGCTGTCAAGACACCACTGTACTGTAAAATGCTGAAAAATCACCATCTGTCACTCCAGCCAAGCCTCTTCCTGAGCACCCGTGATTCTCTCCAGGTATTTAAAAAAATGTTTTTTTAAATCAGTTGGCTGCCGAGGATGTCACAAAATTATCTGTACTCTCGGCACAGGCTTTGCTGGATGAGACAGGTGAAGGGCTGTGGTGGAGGGGTTAATTGTTGCCATGGTTTCTGCATGACTGACAGCCTGGAGAAAAGAAGATAAAACTCCCATCCAGTCAGAGGTTTGAGAGCGTCCTGCCCAAAAACAAAGGTGGAGGTTGCCATGGTGAGATGCCTGTGCAAGCTCACACACACACACACACACACACACACACACACACACACACACACACACACACACACACACACTTAACATGTGAGTCTAGCTCCACCAGGTCAGCCAGTGGTGCTGCTGAAGTAACTCATCTCTATTTGATGCTGATACAAAGAGAAGAACCAGGGTTTTATTTTTAGCTCACATGTACTGAACTCTTCGCTGTAGCTGAAGTAATTAGTTCAGTGACTGACAGAAAACTAATTATTATCAAATGTGATTTTGTAACTGTGACTGTTTAAAATGACATCCATTTATATGCCTCTCAAAGTGTTTCAAATATAGGTGTCCTGCACCTTTCCTTTTCAGGATGACGAGGGTTACTTTGAACTATTATGCAATGGATAATATGTAGGTTCACCTAGAAAGAGCCTTATGCCAAATGCAGTTATCAGAACTGCTATGAGCTTCTAACAGCACAACCAAGAATGAAAAAATCAAGATAAAACACAACAACAAAATTTAACTTAAAGTTGCTGTGATAGTGATTCTCTACGAGCTCTTCCCTCAGTGCACAAGAACGAGACATGATGTTGCTTGGAAAACCTTGACATTACACACAAAGAGGGGTTCCAACCTACAAAGACTGACACTGAGATACACAGGTCACACAAAGAGTTTGAATCACCAAAAGTAAAAATATTAATAGATAATGAAAATCTTTTAGTGTAACTGATGCTGTTTTAGTCTCTATGTCTTGAAAAAGCACTTTGCATTGCTGTGTATGGAATCTGCTACACACATATTGTCATAAAGCAACTCAGAACAACTTTCAGAACAACTATAATATATGCTACTCCTCATGTTCAACCACAGGAGTGAAAGTTTCGAGGAAAATCCCTCAACTCCTGTTCAGAACTCACCTCTGCTGCAGCCCACACAGATAAGAGACAATATCTAACCCACCATACATACACACACACACACACACACACACACACACACACACACTTACACACACCCAGACGACTGTTTAATCCAGTCGGTGTCAGGCTGTGAAACAAAGACTGGAGTGTTAATCCTAGTCTCTATCACTGCATCATACCATGGAGCTATGAGCTGTCTGCAGCCGCGAGGACATCACAAAAAGCACACACACCTGCACACACACACACACACAC
The DNA here is from genome assembly GCF_046630095.1 of Trachinotus anak. Taxonomy (NCBI): domain Eukaryota; kingdom Metazoa; phylum Chordata; class Actinopteri; order Carangiformes; family Carangidae; genus Trachinotus; species Trachinotus anak. The sequence continues at coordinate 5,726,186 of NW_027273877.1, forward strand.
ACTCTTACCTGAAGTTAACCTGGTTCATCTTGGCAGGGGGGTCGTCTGTGTGCAGTCGGTCCATCGCTCCTTTCAGCACATGGTTGATTTCCTGTAAAGAAGAAAAACATAAAACATGGTGACAACAGCTGCAGTGACAAATGAACACTTTGTTACCTTTACACACAGACACTCAACAAACAGTAGCCAGAGAACAGGAGGAGGCCTGCTGCCTATTAGCAAAACAATCTAACGCCACCATCAATCACCTCTGCAGACAGCGAAGAGAGAACGACCGCCGGACGCTTCGCCTCCTGCCACGCGCCGCTGTCCTTCCTTCACTCTGTCTATGTATATTTCTATCTATCTACCTCTCCCTCCCCCTCCCTCCATCCCTGCCCTGTGTCAGGCAGGGCTCTATTTTTAAGTCGGCAAAATCAACAACTCCGGGGCAAACAAATAAAAAAGAAGAGGGAGAGAGGAATGTGGGAGGAAAGACAGAAAACCACAGTGCCAAACTGTTGCAAGACGCTCAAACACTCTCGAGTGGTGGGAGAGAGAAATTGCCCCAAATCGCTAAAGACAAGAAGGGTGCAATTAGGTCCTTCTGCCTTGTCACTTTCATTGTGTCACCAGTACTAATGGCTAAAAAGCTCCCGCCCACCAGCTTGCTCCTTAGCAACCCCCCCCTACCACACCCAACTCCCTGGCGGACCCTCTGTCACACACAGAGTAAATATCTGCTTTATAACATGCACACACCCCCCTGCATACATTTCCTGCAAATATTACCTCCACATATAGACTGCAAACATAAAAATGTGTGTTTTTGAACACACACACACACACACACACACACACACACACACACACACACACACACACACACACACACACACGTATGCTGCCTGCACAAATGGTGACCCACTTATCTGGGCAGTGTGAGATTACCCCACAATAGAGCGTATGTGTGTGCGGGGGCAGAAAGATGAGCTGGAGGCTCCATTGTTGCTGTGCATCTTCCCGCAACGCCATTAGCCAACACAAATGCAGCGCGGGCTTCTCCTCCTACAGCGCGTACACACATCCTCAGCACTGACACAGCCTTTGGGAACACACGGCTGGAGAAGGAGCGCAGGTGAACACATGTACACACACATCAAAAACACACGTGCGCTTGCTGAACATCCAGTTTTACAGGAATGCCTTGAAACTGAACTACAGTCATACACACACGTGTGAGGTACAGTAACATAAAAACACTTGTATGTCTGCTTCACTGCAAGAAAAGAACATGTAAGGTGTGGCATGTGGGAATCTACACATATACACACACACACACACACAAACCTGCCCTAGCTTTGATGCTTTAAAATTAAGGGATCACGCCAGAATGCCCAGTGTGAATCTAATCCCTGATTGAGAGCACTCCTGTTTATGTGGACATAAAAACAGCAGCCCTCCTCTGTGGAAGCCCTGCTGTGCTCAGCCAATCAGAGTGCTCCGCTCACTGCTCGTATCTCAGCACACTAAGAAGGAACATTTGTGCCATCCCAGTCCCCCACAAGCAAGTCATGTTGCTGCCTGTGAGCCTGTAACCATAGCATTGTATAGAGATGCGCTAACATAAAAACACACTTACACTTCTTTTTATCCTCATGGTCATTATTATTCTTATTATTATTGATGTTTTCATTGACTCACTATTATCAATGATACAGCAACTAGTGTGACTCACATCACTGCCACTTGCACTAATAGCACTACCTGTGTGACTGCTGCTGTTACCATTAAAAGAATAAATAGAGCTCTCAGTGTCTCGGGTTGTGAATCAAACCTTAACACTTGCTTGGCACTTACCAAGACTGTGTCCATAGCAACAAGAATCAAAAAATCGACAAGTACCAAAGGCTGGCACTGAATGTCTGGTCTGATTTATGGGCTTGTTTACTTATTCTTTGATCAAATAATTCCTGATTTCAATAATAAAAATTCAGATTTCATTTAAGCAGAGTGCTTGTGCAGCTGTTTATATTTAAACAACATTTCACATTTGAGAATTTGGGGTTTTTAAAAGTAGTATTTAATAAAAATGTGCTTATGTTCCTCTAAGAAATGATTGTTTTGGCACAGCAGCAGTGGTAAAAGCCAGGTATTATTTAACAATACAGAGCACCTCCTCTCCTCTCTCATCTGTGCTTGCACATCAACGCACACTTCAGCTCCTGTCAGTGGACTCACACTTCAACTCCTTTCAGCACTTTCACTTCAGCTTCTTTAAGCGCTTCAACTTAAAACGACTTGTCAATACGTTTAAAAAGCTCCAAAGAATCAAGGTTTGAAATGTTTTGACTACAAGTGAATGCATCGGTATTATCCCCAGAAATCATAGTTGGTGGTTGTTTGGTTTTATATAAGCTGTTTTCTTCACTGATTGATTTGAATGGCTCTGTGGCCCCGGGATGAACGCTCAAATCCTTTTTGAAACCCGTCTGAAAACCTGTCTAAGCACAACTAACAGGTTGTCTGCTCTGTTATTGTGTTGCACACTGCCAGCCATGTTGTTGTGTTTTGGGTGCTGTTTGTAGTCTGAGGTATGTGTGAGTGACAGGCCGGTGTGCAGGCATATGAGAGATGAGGTGTTTGTGTGTGTGTGTGTGAGAACGTGTTACTGTGTGTGTGGTTGTTGTCAGATGGATGAGTAATGAGGTGTGTGGTTTTTTTTTTGTGTATTTCCACTGAGTGCTGTAGTCATCTGCTACACGTCAGGCGGTTGAGAAATAGCGTGTATGTCTGTGTGTGTGTGTGTTTGTGTGTGTGTGTGTGTGTGTGTGTGTAAAAGAGTGTGTGTGTGTGTGTGTGTGTGTGTGTGTGTAAAAGAGTGTGTGTATGTATAAACACCGCAGGATCACAGCTTCAGTCTAGGAGCCAGTGCTACCTGACCCTCATCATATCCATCACATCAACTGACAGCCAAGCTCGAAGTTTCACACACACGCTCTTAGAAAACACAACCTTACACACGCAAATGACCAACATCCAGCTGCCAGCATGAAAGACACACTGCTGGATTCAGTTTAGCTGGTTAAGGTGTCAACTTTTTTACAGCACGGCTGCAGCGAACGTCAACATCAGGCAGAGTGAAATATTAAAGTCCGGCTTTGTGCTGCGTTAACACGTGTTGCATCACTGCGCCTTGAGGTGTTGAAAATCACCTCAAAATGTGGGAGAGATGACGAGGGAGCGGGAGAGAGGGAGCGTATGAAGAATGATGACGAGGATTAGAAAAAGCAAAGTGATGAAGGTGAAGCGAGAAAGAGAGAACAAATTCAGCGGCCAGTGCTGTTAGCGGGCTACATTAAACGTCTCATTTATTAGCTTCGAACATGGCAGCAAGTCCAAATCAATTAAAGGGCCGAGGCTGAGCACTGCTCAGCCGTTTGCCAATTTCATTAGTTCTTCTGATGAAGAGAGAAAGAAAGACTACGAGAGCTGTGTGCACAGACTGAATGTGAATAAAAGACAGAGAGAAGTGGGCCAACCTTGGCCTTCACCATCGCAGGCAGTAAAATCAATTAAAGGGGCAGGCCGCATATTTATCACTGTATCAGCCTTAATCACACTTTATCTAGCTTTCAATACCTCCTCCAAGAAGGAAAGGGGCACGAGTGTGTGTGGCACTTCAGTGTTTAAGTGTGTCTTTGCATCAGTGATTGTGTGTGTGTGCGTGTGTGTGTGGAGGTTTGCAGAGGAGTGGTACAGTGGATGAGTGAGGATGAAGTGATAGTGTATTGATCTATGGAAGTCCATCAGGCCCGGGACTCAATATGCCCAAGAGCTGTGACGGCCTCCTCGCTTTTTAGACACACACACACACACACACACACACACACACACACATTCAGAAACTCACACACTACAGGGACACAAACGCTCTTTGTTCTCCTCTGTCATATGTGGATTAATACTGTGTTCCCTCCAGTCTTTATCAGATTGTTCAGATCACTGTACTTACAAACAAACAATTAGACTGACCATTGATTTTTTTTTTTTTCATCGCAAATCTTCTAACAGTTAAAGATGTATAACATTTTATTGTGTGTGAGGAGGAACCGAGGTTCACAGTGTCAACATTTTTATGATATCATCACGACGTGGAGCAGAGGGATGGAAGATTTCCCCAACAGGTAGCTGAACATGTAATCCTCCAACTAACGGTAAATACTCACAATTAATTCATGGGTTTTACATGTGAAGTTTCATACAATTAGTTTAATTTACATGCTTTTTATTAATTCTAATTATATATGCTGATGAGTAGTGATCTGTCAGATTAGAAAATGATGAATGAGCTCTTTAAGGTCATGAATGCAAGGAAACAATGAAGGCGTCTCATTTAAAAAACAGTGTAAACAGACACAAACAGAGAGATTTCAACCTGCATCAGCGTCTGAGCTTCATCTGTCAGGTAGCTGAGGGATGTAGCTGTTTCTAAACACTTGTAAGGATATTTTAAATCACCTATAATGAGCCTGTTCACTCTGGGCCGGCTGGGCTGTTTGAAGGGTATGAGGCCTGACGTTTTTTTGGACGGGAAATATGGGCTTTGTCAGTGCGTTAATTCGCGCCCGCTGATGCATGGGTTCTGCTTAGTCACCGCTGTGTTGAACACGGCGGGGGTACACAACAGGACTCCCTCCCTCCCTCCCCTCCTCCTCTCTACCTGAGTTTCCCTCACATGCACACATGCAGCAGTGTGACCTCACACACACAAAGGCAGCGAGCAAAGCTCTTCTTAATGGCGGCCCGTTTGGAAAAAAACAACAGGAGAGCACTTGAAAAGCCCGACCCTTTCAAAGTACAGCCTGAGGCTTGGAGCTGGACCACAAGAAGAATATTCACTTGGTTTCTCTCTGTTTTAAGTGGGGGGAAAGACACACACCAGAGATGTCATGGAAATAGTCATTTGTTCATCTCTGTTATTTACTTACGTTCTTTTTACATTTTTCATCTCTTTTGTTTTGGTTGAAACATTTTGCTTCTCCTGAACAACTAGTTTGAACTGTAGGAGTTTAGTCACTGGAGAGTTTGAACATTTAGTCAGATTTTTGGCAACAATTTGACCTCTATCTGTCTTCTTTTCCTTAAAAAGCAATAAAACAGGGGAGGGAACTGTGTTTTTGTTTCTTTTCCCAAGGCGTAAAAATGGCTGGTTTATATAATCGGCATCTTTAATCGGCTTCCAACCAGTCGCACAAATTAGTTTCAACTACACACTGCTTCACTGTAAAGAGTCACAAGCCAACAAGTTTGGGAACAACCGGTTTAATCTTTTAAATGTAAAATCTTAACAAAAAGTGACTTGTAACTACAGCTTTGACATGTGGACTGGAGTAAAAAGTACAGTATCTTCTTCTGAACTGTTGTGCAGGAGAAGTATAAACTAACAGAGTATGGAAATACTCAAGTAAACTGCAAGTACCTTAGAAAAGGAAATTAGAAATAAATGTTTAAAATAAAATGTGGTTTGAGGTGTTGACTCATTATCTCTCTCTCTATTATCATCACTGGGAACTGTGCTTTGTCATGATTTGTCAGTGTGTTGTTTATTAGCGGCATTCTGGATAATGTATGATCACATGTAGGGCTTGACATGCACAGATTAGTAGACAACGGGCCCCTAGGCAAGACCCACACACTGAAAGAAGACACAAAAAATGATTACAAATGATGCCGCTGCATGTGTTCCTCTTTGTAGTCCATTTGTTTCTCTTTGTAGTCTGATTTTAGATTCAAGCTTGAATGTTTTCATTTTATTTTATTCTTGTCTCACCCATTATAAACACTTTGTGCAAAGGGCAAACACTGAAGCGGTATTATTTGTGAATTTGGAAGGGATGTGGCAAAAGGTGCGTGGCACATACTTGACAAAGCACGCACATACACAAACAACTGTCATGAGATAGTGTAGGAATAATCATATTGTATATTTGAATATTAAGGACAGATTTTAAAATCCTACTACTTGTCTATGAAGCACTGGACAGTCTTGAGCCCAGACTCGATATAAAGCAGCCAGACCCCTCAGGTTCATCTGGGACAGGTTTACTCACTGTTCCCAGGATCAGAGTCAAGTGAGGTGAAGCTTCCTGAACACCTGAGGTCTGCTGGAATTATCAGCTCATTTAATTCAGGCCTTAAAACATTAGGTTTTGCTGCAGCGTACCAATAAATCACAAACGTAACATCTTTTTAATCTTGCGCCATGTTTGTATTTGCTTGTTTTTAATGTTTTATCACGGCAGCACTTCTTTCAAAATGGTGTCTTAAGTTTTCTACCTGATTTTATGCAAACCTGATATCTTTATTTATTCAAATGTGTTTTTATTGTCTTTAAATGCTATTTTAATGTCAACTTAATGTTCTACTTTAATGTATTTCCATGGCTATGTAAAGAATTTTGAATTGCCCTGTGTCTGAATAAAGTATTGCCATATATCACATAGTATGTGCACAATGGAAATAAGAACAATGACTGAACTGGGAAAATTTGGTGTCGTTTGAAAGGCCTCATTAAGAAATAGGATCCCTCAAAATTGCTTCCTACACGGAGCAGTTACACAGACAGACACACAAACCCCTCTCCATTTACGGCAGCAGATGAAAAACGCTATGAAACTGCTTTTTCCGTTTTTCCGTCTGCCTCTGTGACGCTGCGCTCACCGGTTCAGGAGATGCGTTCCTGTGGTCATCGGGTGGGGGCGTGGCTGTCTTCTCATGAGGCGGGGCTAAGGCAGAGTCGCTGCTGCTCCTCACCAGCAGAGGTGTATCTGCGACGAGAAAGATGAGGGTTAGAGATGGGGAGACGCAGAGGATGCATCTGCAATTGTCTTGTATTTGCCACACGGTTAAAAAGAAATCACATTTTATTTGATTCCTCAAGCTGCAAACACACTGAGGATGATTGGAGGAGATGGAGAGAGAAGAAGGGAGGAGGTGACAGAAGGGAACAGCTTTTTTTTTTTTTTCATCTTTTGGCAACTTTCACATTGAGCAGCTGGCCATCTTGCTGAAATGAGCATCAGGGAAGCTCAGAGGGTTAGACAGACCCCTGAGGCTCTCTCTAAAAACAACTGACACCAAAGCAAATTGTAGCAAAAAAATGTAGGATCTTTGTCGCCGGCTGAAGATAAACATTTATAAACAAAATAAAGGGAAAAAGATGGAGTAACTGACCCCTGGTTGAGCAAATTATAGACGCACAGGCAGGAGAAAATAGAAACTGAAAAATGAAGAGTGGTGTGAAATGTTTGAAATGAAGATCACTCCACTGTCACTGCATGATGAGACACTCCAACCCACTTTTGAGAGCTCAAATTTATTTTAGCATGACTCACAGACCCAGAGAGAGCTCCTCCAACCAGCCCCTCCTTCCAGCAATACGCCCAAAGCCCACATCCACCCACTGTGTACATTTTCATATGACCAGCTGTTGCCTCCATGCCCCTGAAAGCACACGCACTTACACACAGCCCAAGAGGTAACGCGGGCAGGTCTGAATCCACAATAAAACAATTGAAAAGAATCTAATTTGGGGCTTTGTGATGCCTCTTGCTTTTAATATCCAGCCCAAAGGGAGCAGGCTGGTATTTGTGGAGGCAGGGTGTTTTCACTTTTTACTCGAGAGAGAGGAGAAAGTAAAGACAGGGGAGAGTGAGATAAACAAAAAGAGAAAAAGAGAGCTGAGAGATAGTGACAGAGAGGGGGAGAGAGAGAGGGAGAAAACCTTGAAAACCGAGAGAAGCAGCAAGAGGAGGCAAACAAAATTCTCCTTCCTGTAATCAATCTCTCTTTGGAGGGTCAGTGACAGGGTCCTGGTCTAACGTGGTCAGAATAGAGAGAGCAGAGGAGGAGAACAAGTAGGGAAGAAGGAACTGGCAGGGGTCACAGTGTGTGTGTGTGTGTGTGTGTGTGTGTGTGTGTGTGTGTGTGTGTGTGTTTGTGGTTTGTGATTGTGGACATGAAAAATGGTCACTCCAACCAGCTCAGACATACACACAAATATCTTTTCTGCCTTAAACACTGAGAACCACATGTTCGGTCATTTGATGATGTGTTCAGGTTTTTGGTTTTTTTTTTATCATTTTTATCCATTATCCCACATCCCAGTCTCATCCTCCAGCTGCCTGTGTTTCACACTCTCTCCACCTGTAACAGTGATGCTGACTCACTCTCACATATATGAGGGAGGTGTCTTTTCCCGTTTTATTGAGGAAATCAACCCAATGTGGTTTAATTTATCCTACTGAGACAAGCAAGACTTTGTGTCGAAATGTTAGGCAGAAACACAGAAAGCAGTTTGATTTGCAGTAATGAAATGTGCTTTGATGTAACACAAAAAAGACACATATTCAGAGCAGACACACAACGCATAGGAAAATGGCACCAGAGAGCTCCAACTTATCAATGGTGTCTGCTTTCTCCGTCTGTTAATCTTGTGTGCATCTAAAATAGGTCAAAAACAAAAACTTTTCAAACATGTTAAATGAGTCTTTTGTTAAGGTGTGTTCAAACAACACAAAGTGAATTTTAGACGCATTCTTTGAGCGCTATTTCTGCTTCTTTACATTTTCCAGACTCGCACATGGTACAACTTTTACAACTTTCTGAGCGCCGTGGATAGAAAGCAGTAAAACTTAATGGCAGACTCTCTGCTCTCCCTCCTCCACCCACCTGTCTGCTGCATTCATGGAGAGCGAATGCAAACAAAAACCGATGCACACACTGAACAGAAAACGTGCATCAGGTTTTAAAAAAGGCGAACGCCAGCACAGTGCACTCTTGCAAATTTCTTTTCAGCCAGGTCTGTTATGTTAATATTTTCCCCACGTTATGGAAAACAGCTGACACCTGCTCTTTTATTCCTGAAACTACAAGGACAAAAGGTACGATACCTTTACTGCATTGCCAGCTGAGCTTAATGAGAGCGCTGTTACCACTGGATTTTAAATGGTGAACTGTGCACACTTACTTCCAAAATACAAATAATGGATTTTCAAAATGAGCTCTGGACAGAGGCGACATCACCTTGAATTTTGACGCCACACACGCACATACACACTACAACGTCCTACAGTGACCAAGGCCACTCCATGGTCACGGTCAGGGTCCATTACCCAGCGGTCAGCCCCATAAATCCTCCTCCATTTATCCATTTGAGTCAAATCGGCCTCCATCAATCCTCCCACCACTTAGACCCCAGAGCCGGGCCCATGTGAAGGAACCTCAGCTTTGACCTCTGACCTCTGTCGGGTCAAGCAGTGTCACTGAGGGTTAAGGGTATTGATGAGAGTGACAGTCAGAAGACTCTCAGGTCAGCCACAGTTCAGAGACTCATAAACAAGATTGCCTCAGAGGAATTCCTAATCAAAGGTGACTGAGCTTTAGTATCGAACCAGCACATTTAGGGAACGGACCTTGCTCGTTGCTTGTGGTGAACAATCCCCACTACAAGGGGAGGGATTATTAAACAGATGGACTGTGTTTGCATCTCTCTCCCATATCAATATGAGTTCAGGTCCACTTTCTATTACTTAATTAGCTAATGTGGCTGGTAAACACCACAGGCTGCTGCAGGTTTCATTTGATCATAGCATGGATTAAACAGCCAAATGTGCTCTTCTGGTAGAATTAAACTTGTAGAAGGATCGGTGACGGCACCAGCCTCCCTGTGATTAAATAAATCCTACCTGATTCTAGTAGCTTCATTCAGAGCCTATATATTTCAGCAGCAGCAGATCCAAAAAAATGTCTATGATTAAATTTATAAAATATGAACTAGAAAAGTTATAAGATGATCACTGCACAGCCTTTTAATTTCTAGTGCTCATAAATCTCTATTATATTTACTGAAACTAATGTGATGAGATGTAACATTGAAATATTACATAACATTGCATGAGAGATTTCCTTGGATAAGATTATCTCTGGTGAAAAAAGCTGGCGTTAAGGTCAGAGTCATTATTTATGAAAACACAGTCATTAGAGACACTTCTATTGCAGACAGAATGTGAGCCTTAAAAAGAAAATATTTCACTTCTACTGTGAAGAAATCATTTACTTTAAATCTAAAATTGCTATTTGACCAAATAGTTTCTGATCTAAAAAAAAAGGTGCTTGCATTTGATCAGATGATTAAAATGAAATCAAAACCCTCTGTAGAAGTTATGGAGAGACTAGCTTGCTCTTATCCCAAAGCAGCAGCGTGGCATCTGCAGCCCTCAGGAGTTGAACATCACTTGTGCCCTCTGTGCAATTTGAGTTTTCATTTATTTTAAGATCACAGACATTTTCTGACTTTAACGTGCAGCCTCCTGCCAGAAGGGAGGAGAAGAGGTGGAAGCACTAAAACTCTGGATGTATTTTAGGTTAGCTAATTTAATGCAAGTGTGCGCCCATAACCACAAGGTCCCCTGCAACTTTAAATAGACCCCACCCACCAAACTCATCTGAGTGACCACTTCAATGCCAGAAAGAAACAAATGGTAACACATTGAAACACACCCAAGTTATGTTCTCCACTTATCTTTCCCTTGAGATTTGTGTATTTGGAGAGACCTGGAGAGGCCTTGTGAACTTTGCCAGCTCTGTGTTTATCTGCCTCCGACTCTCCATCTGTGGCTCTCTGCCTAACTAGGCTGCTTATGCAATTCTGGGAACACAGTGGTTTATTTTAAGAATTTCCTCTTGTTTTCACTTCTGTGAAACTTCTGTAACGCTGCAGTGCTAGTTCACTGCCAGGGCAGGATGAAAACAAGGATGCATCATGTTTCTGGCTGAATGTGTTTGACTGTGTGCGTGTGTGTGCATGTGCCTTTGAGTTTGCATGTGCATGCATGCATGTATAGTTTGTGTGCTATATGTGTATTTATTACCAACAGAGACTGTGCTTTGCGTCTATGTGTATTTATATTTATCTGTGTGTGTGTGTGTGTTTTCATGCCATGGGCCAGGGTGGTCTTGTTTCTCTGGCAATCGATTCAGCAGCTCAGGCTCAGGCTGCTCATGGGATGATGCGATAAGGACTCTCTTCCTAGAAGTGTGTGCGTGTGTGCGTGTGTGTGTGTGCGTGTGTGCGTGTGTGCGTGTGTGTGTCAGTGTAGCAGCAGATCAATGCAGGTCTAATCATCCCACTGGGGCAGTGTGAAGTCCAATCACCCTGTTCAAACAAGCGGCCCGAGCTGACACACAAACACTTTGATGCCTGACTGATTACTGAATGACTTCTTGTCCCGTCCGCCACCACTCAGTGTGACTACATGCACACTATAACCAGATTATTGTGAATAATCAGATTAAGGTAATAGTGTGATTAAAGTATTCACATGGTTTGCAGTAACCTAATTTCCCCAGAACCCCAGTTTACACGATTTGTTGATAAATGGGTTAATTACTGAAAGGATGCGTCATAGCAATGTGACACTTATTATTATTATTATTATCCCACAGCTGCCAGCCACACTGTATCTGGTTAACTATCACTTTCATTTGCACGTTTGCACAACATTGCAATAGTACAGTTAGAACAGGTTACATCTACTCACTGTTTCAACTGTCTGAGACCACTTTCCCATGTGAGAGCTAGACTAAAATATTCTGCCAGCCTGCGCTGCCTTCATGTAATCTTGTTTATCCCTGTGGGCAGTGTGCTGTTTTCACTCCCTTCCACTAATGGCACTGTCACTACATGTCTCAGTTTGTCACACACTGTCATTTGCAGGACAAGTTAGGCTACTTAGAAATCATTTTGGCATGTCAGTGTTACTGTACAAGGACTTGTAGCAGATGTTTGTACATGAACAGAGGAGAGTAGCAGTGTTCCAGGGATATAATGTGCTTTAGTCATGTCCAAAAGGTATTGATAGTGTAAAACAAAAGAGCTAATTTTCATGTATTGTGTCATTCCTTTAGCTTTTTCTTATTTCAGTTGGTTAAAATTAGGTTTGGACCTCCCATCATGCTTTAGGTGATGCAAACAGGGAGTAGAGTACAAGGAGTCAATGAGTTAGCTGTAAGCTTTTTTCACCTATATTTCTTTACATGTTGTTAAATCTGCACCACAGAGAGTCGTCCTGAATTAATAAATTCCTGTGTGCACTGCACAGACAACAATCGCACACACTACCTCTGATACTGAAGAACAAGTCTTCATCAGCTATTCATCAGGCAAGATCTGAAGCACCTTTATTTATAGGATTTCAAAGGGAATTAATGAATGTTTGTTTGCATTCTGTGCATGAAGTTCTGTGCCTTCTGATTTGACTGAGAAGAAGAATTATTAGCATGCATGACAGCTAATCATACATGTTTGACTGTGTACATCCCATCACTTTCTCCCGGGTTCCAACAGATGATGTTATTACAAACGGTCCATATACTAGATGTGATGTAACACCAAGTTAACAACTAATCTTGTTACAGCAAAAAGGAGCGCAAACACACACAGACACACACTCCCCTGCAGTGGATAGGTGACTGCTTTGGGTTGTTTAACTTGCATGCTGCGGTTCTTTTGTCATATTGTGTGTGTGTGTGTGTGTGTGTGTGTGTGTGTGTGTGTGTGTGTGCGCGCGCATATGTCCGGATGACAAAAGCGGCCTTATTGCATCAGTCTGGCTCAATATGAGGGGCGTCACAGGGTCACGTCATAACTAAGTTAGTCAGGGTTCAACAGGGCTGGAGAGCAGGTTTGGGGGTGGGGGTAGCAAGAGGTCCCACTGGGTTAAAAACAGGGTGGAGCGGGTGTGTATGTGTGGGGTGGGGGGGGGCTGGAATTAGTCCATTCATGCTCGGCTGGACCCTGGGCATGCTAACAGGCTACAGTGCTAATCTAGTTAGAGGTGGAAGCCATGCAGAGACTGTGAGAGCAGGGCAGGATGGGAGGGTGGGGGTACAGGGGATATCTGGTGGGGGTGGAGGGTGATGGGTCAGGGTCTCGGGGGCCGGGTGGTGAGCCTGTGGATGGCAGGTGGTTGAAGCTGAATAGTTAAGTAGGCAGGAGATGGCTGGCTGGAGTGGAGAGGGGGCAGATGATGGGGAAGAGGGCAAAAGTGGGCAGAGGGAGAGCGATGGCAAAGGACAGGTGTGTGTGTGTATTGGGGGGGATATCACACTGTTTCTCTACAGCCAGCAGATGGAGAGAGGAAAATGACAGGGGTCCAGTGATTAGACCCCTGTTAGATTTATCTTTCACTTGGGCTCTTGTCATCCACAACCTAATCAATGCAGGACTCTGGAATAGAAAAGGACGACATGCACACATACAGATCCTGCTCTAGATTACTTACAGCTGAATGTATCTGCAGTCAGAGCAGACTGTAGCCCAGACAGAGCAGAGATTTCCCCAGAGGCTGCCTAAGGCTTCTGACTGACTAGTCTTGTGATGATGTCTCCCTCTGGAGATGCACCATGACCCACTAACTTGTTCACTCTATTTCCTGACTGCGTAAAAAGTAAAAATACCATTCCTGTCTCACTTAAAAGCTGCATTTTTATATCATCATCTGCACACACACACTGTTTGTCAAACTGTCACTCTCACTTACCTCTTAGTATCTGTTCTGTTGAGCTGACATTGATCGAATTACTCAACCACTAACAAGCTTTTTTTCCCTCTAGCCTCTGACTCCACAAGCAAACACAGAATCTAAACAAGGATAATTAATATCTGTACATTTATAAACTATAATATTTGTATTTGTGACATACAGTATATTCACACATTGTGGAATGACTCACCTCACAAACAGAAACTGCTTGACATTGGAATTTTCTGCTTTTCTGCTGTTGCTCCAACATCACTCTGGATATGAGCAACAGCTAAATACCAAAAATATAAATGCAAAAGCAAAGCAAACATAGAACAGGAGGAGGCGGCTTTAAAAAGGAGAGAGAGTATAAGGAGGAGAGAAATATGAGACTGTTGAGCGTGTTGGTGGATAAGAAGGGAAACAGAGAAGAGGGTAAAAAACCTTTGCATCTTAAAAAAAATCTGCTTTTCAGTGCTGTTTCTCACAGTCTGTTCCTCAAACTGGTGACCAAACATTTCTGAAATCAGGAGTTTGACATAATTTCACTTTCCACAAAAAAAAAAATCTTTTTTTCTGCCATCTACTTTTCTACCAAATTCATTAGTCATCACTCTCTTCCCTCTCCTGTCTGTCTGCCTCAGGTCTCACTGCACTGTCATGGCTCGGCTGTCTCACTGTCACAGAGACAATGATTGGCTGCACAGCACATAAATCCATCACTTTAATGGTGCACAGGGGGAAGCTTTTGTCAGTAGGAAGAAGACAGACAAACTCAAGGAGCAGCGTGGATCTTATTAATATCACATTCATCATGTTGTTCACCGAAATACTTTAACGTCCCTGTCAAATACCCCTCACAAAGCGTGATGAATATATATATATATATATATTCATCACGCTTTGTGAGGGGTATTAAGTATATGTATATATACTTAACTCTCTGTACATAAAAGGACCCTGAAGCGCTGCCCTGGTGGCTCTTAGTCTGAATAACGTGTAAACTAACTAACAAGAACAAACTAAGTACATTGAGGACAACAGGAGAGAACGCTGCGTCAACACTGCAGCTGTTTTCACACGCCATGAAGTTACTAGCAGAAATCTCTTTTTACACAGTAGGTTCAGGTTACAGCTGTTCCATAAATGTATTTTCTGATTCTCTCTCTCACGTACTGTCACACACCCACATACACACACACACACACGCAAATCTCCTGTGGTTGCACCAACATTGACTTTCTCACACATAAAAAATGTGAAAGTGTTGATTGAGCGTTGCTTGGCTGTTGGAAATTTTTTGCAAGAAACTTCTCTCACATTTAAAACCGCAACTTGTTGTACACAACAGAATATTTCCTATTAGAGCTGGGATATGAATTCTAATCATTTAAAATCATAAATGTGAGGAGAACATGTTCAGATCTGACATACTGGCTTTGAGGACGGCCTCGTTGACTTCAATCTCCCCTCTGGTTGGCTCCTGGTACTGCAGGTGGGGGTAGTAGTGCAGTGGTTCAGGGCTGGGGGCGGCACTGGAGTAGCCAGACAGGTTTTCTCTGGGGCTGTCCGTCCTCCCGCGCTGGACTTCGTCGAACACAGCGACCAGCTGCAAGAGAAACGCACAGAGTCAAAACATGGCGTGCACGTGACCTGAAATGAAGCAGATTTCCTCAAGATAAGCGTGACAGTCGGAACGATGTGATTACTGGCATATGGACAAGCTGGAAGCACGCCGCCAGGTTATATAGCGTCTCCACTGTGCCATGATCACAGTGAAGCTTTTATGTGATTTATCTTGCCAACAGTGGGGAAGCAACCACCGCCATTCTGCCAAGTGTGTGTGTGTGTGTGTGTGGAAAGCAAACAGAGCTGGATTCTCAGCTCATTCACAGCTCATCTCCCTCTCACAGTGCATAACACACCAGCAGATGCCACTTCAGTGACACAACAGCTTATTTCTTTCTGAACAAAGTAGAAAAATCTGACCGGCGATGGAGCTGCGGGCCGGTTCAGAGGAGCGGACACACACGGCAAGGCCGGGCGAGGTGTGTATGTATGAAATTAGCAGTCAAATGAGATCTGACACGAGAATGAGAAGCTGTCAAACACAATGACACGGCTGCCAGAATGAGACGGCGGGAAGAGACGGGGGCGGCCAAACGAACAGGGGATGGAGGGCAGCAGAACGACAAACAATCCTAATTGAGACAGGGACATGATGGCAGATACAGCGCATGTGTGTGTGTGTGTGTGTGTGTGTGTGTGTGTGTGTGTGTGTGTGTGTGTGTGTGTCTGTGTGTGTGTGTGTGTGTGTGTTTTCACTTCGGGGCCGTGCCATCACAGCTACGTGGTTTGATAAATGGGCGCGTGGCGGCGTGACGCTCTCATTAGACGATACTGGCGAAGGAAATGACCACTTAATGAAAAGCAATAACCGCAATGGAACGAGGGATGGAAATAAAACAACAGATGAGTGGAGGGCGTCAATTAACAACAAAGGAGTGTGGGAGCTGAGTGTGTGTGATTTTATGTGTGTGTAAACAATAAGCATGGGGGAGGCGGCAAGATATGCATCATCCATCACACCGTGACGCCGCCTCTCACCTCAACCTCCCGTGATTCAATATCCTCATGACACCTGGCCAATGCCATGCAAAGGAGACACACCTACTGCATGAGTGTGTGTGTGTGTGTGTGTGTGTGCATTAGAGAGAGTGAGTGAGAGAAAAGATGAGGAATCGAGGGGCTGGCAGATGCAGAGAAGAGTGAGAAAAGAAAAGACCGAAAGCCAGGAAAACAATCTGATTGCGCCGCTTGATGGATGCTTCTCGAGCTCTTTCTCTCTTCTTTATCTGCTTTCCTCGTTCTCTTCTTATCTCCCTCCCTCACGAGCCTCCGTCTCTTTCTCCAAACTCGCTGACAGCATCAATCAAGGAAGTAGTCTCGGAGCGTAATGTGATGCATGCGCGCACGCGCACACACACACACACACACACCGACGTGTGGGCGCGTGCGAAGACACCTCGTCTAGCTACCCTCAAAAAAAAAAAAATTTATTCGTTTTGAACAACAACAACTTCTTTTAATGTGTGGAGAGTGGGGGGAGTGGGATGGGAGGAGGAGGAGGGGGTCGGGGTGATGATTTGCTTTTCCGGAGTTTATTTTTTATGGCTGACACCGGCGGGGAGCGATGCTGATGAGGGCCGCCCTGCTGCTTCCACTCATCACTCAATCAAACACAAAGTATCAACAAAATGAATCATGTATTACTTAATTTAGAACAAGCACTGTATCACACCATGAGGACTTTTATTGATCATACACTTTGTCACCCATCATCCTAACCCATCGGATCAAAGCTCCATCTGATCAAGGGCCTTTGCATTTACTCCAAAATCTTACAAATAAAACACACAAACAAAACTCTTTAAATCAAATATTAAACTTGTACATGTTAAATGGGCCCAGGCTCATGCAGAGTAACAGGGTGCCAGCTGATAGCAGATGGGTGCTGATGAGGGTCAAACTGAGGTGAGAAAAAGTGTGTCAGTGTTATAAAAAGCTGATGGCAAACCTTCACTGATTCCATCACTTCAGTGTGTTTCTTTAGAGAAGTGACCAAAACTTTTCATATTGTAAGACCAGCTGTGTTCAGTGTACTACTAATGATTCTCCACACCTCATTATGTTCACGCTACCAGTTGGCTGTTCCCTTGCACAGGAGACAAAAAAAAAATCATTAACACTGTGAAATAGCAGCAGAGGAATCCTGGGAAAGGCTCGCTTTTCAAAAGCACAAAGTGGTTTGAAATTCAGTCCTTCAAATGCAGCACCGACGCACTCGTCTGGAGGACCCTGTGCCCCGGGATGAAAAATAACAACACCTTGAGTGCTTCACAGTGTGTTTTCTTAACGCACAGGCTCCTCTCGGTCCCCCCTGACTGCGATTAGTATTCTGGAAAACAAATCGCCTTATTTTCCCCACTGTGTCCGTGGGGGGATATTGATATGGACCAGGGGAGCCTGCATGTCAACTACTGCTGAATAATGTGACCCCTTTCTCTCATTACCATAACACACACAAACTACACGCACACACACACACATTCGCAAACACACACTGATACCTGTGCCAAATACAAATGGCTGAACCCTGTATATTGTCATGTTATGATCGTCTGTAAATCATGATGCGGCACGTGTTTCCGACGTGACCAGAGTAGCTGGAAGGACTGTGTGTGTGTGTGTGTATGTGTGTGTGTGTCACAGAGCCAAAGCGATTATCATGACATACATGAAAGCCATATAAAATACCAATGCGTGAAGCAGAGAGAGATAAACACTGTGTCTGTGAGTATTCTTGTCCATACACACTGCCTGGAGCAGCGAGTTATAAAGTGTCGCAGTATATGTGGCCCACAGCTGACAAATGCACTTATTTTCACTCAATTTCATAGAAAGGCAAGAATACACCAGCGCCCACATATCCTATAGTACTGTAACACTTCATCTGGCTTTATTTTGATTAACTGATGCTCTTATCCAGATTGCACCAAACTGTTTCACAGTGAAGCCTTTTGTTTTAACCACTTCACATCAACTTAGAGAAGATTTAAAACACTCAAATGGAAGTAAACTACATTTCCAAGAATGCATTTCAACAACCATTTGAGGAGAGGAGTAAACACAGTGCATTAAGTACATGCAAGAGAGAAAACGGTGTATGTATTATATTATAATAAAAGTATGACTAGAAGAATTCAGTATCTCGGCTTCTTACAGGATCATTTCTAATATATTTGTTGAGCATCAAAATGAAGAGAGGGAACCAGAAATAGAAAAACGTCCTCTGACAACAACAACAGACACTTATCACTGAGACATCAGGCAGCTGATGGAGTTTAGCTCAACTGTTGTAACGGCTTGACTTGTCATAGAAGATAAAGCACACAAACAGATTCACGTCATTTATGATGTTGTCCCAGTAAGCCAGCATAATAGCAGGGGCCCCTGGAACTGGTGTAACTAAATGGAACGCAGCCACCAGTAAAAGTCCGTGACCACTGGTGGGAATATGAAGCAATGTTTTTATGAGTGGGTCCTGTTTTGTTTGTGTTGTGCATGCATGAGCACACAGGCATTCCTGCTGCCTTTTCTTTTTTTTCACAATAAATAAATAAATAAATAAAAGTTACTATTTCTCACACTATAAACCTTTTCACAGCAGACATGGTGGCATCCTGGGAAAAACACAGTTGTGATTAATCACATTAAAAACATTGAGATGAGCTTGTTTCAGGCTGCAGTAGGTACGTTAATCAGAATTACTGCCTCGTGGTTGTATTCCTCCTCCAACCACTAACGTTGCATTTTACACTAATGTCTGTCCAGACTTGTGTAATATATGTAGTGAAGACTTTGAAGAAATTCAGTAAAAGGTGTTAAGTGTGCACTATTATAATTAGCATATGAATGCTTCACTTATGACCCTAAAAAATATAAATAAATCAGGAATCAGGCAAAGTAAAACCAGCAAAACCAACTGCAAACAGCTGATGTCAAACTGTCACAGTATCACCATCACTGTTAATTATGTAGAAGTTTGTATCCCCATGTTCAATCAAGACACACTGGTTATTAAAACTGATTCTTTCTCAGACGGCAGCCATAGTTCAACAACAGCAACCTGACCAGTGAAGTGACCTTGTGCAGGAAACTGACCTCTGCAGTATCTAAGCGTGACCTTTGACCTCCCTGTTACAAGAGGGCAAGAGAAAGCGGGATTTCTTCCCTGCAATCAATAAACGTACGCGTTATTATGATTATTGCTTCTTGCCAACAGCCAATCAGATCCAGAGTTTAAATGCATCATGGTTGCTGTTTTTGAATTTTTAATGATGGGGATATGAAATGATCCCAGCCGCTGTAAACAGTGTATGGTGTTTACATGTTGCAATTCACAGATGGAGCAGTTGAGAGTTTTTAATAATTGATGTACTTGCTAAGAATTAATCAGCCAAATGCAGCACGTCCTGTTAGGAACACACAAGGAAAATACACACACACATACTCATACACACACACACACATGCAATCAGGGATGTTCACATACTGCATTATCTAGAAATGCACACCATAAAAAAACATAACTGTGGACACAATCTCAGACACACACATGCACACACACACACACACACTTCACAGTTAGAGGATGAACAGTGCCACCTTGCTTTAGTCAAACACTACTGCATGCTTGTACCACTGAAGCCTCTGGCCTTTACATAAGCATCAGCAACACACACACACAAACACAATGGCACAAACAAACATACACACTTCCCTATTTCATCCACTGGTTCTAATCAACCCATTTTTCTTCTCCTCTCTCGTCTCTGCCTAACACTGCTGTGTGTGTGTGTGTGTGTAGCACGAGTGTATTGAGATGCTTTGCTTTTGTGCTGTTGTCATTTATCTTACGACTGCCCCCCTTTTCTCCGTTCTCTCCCTCTCATGCTATTCTTCATTCTTTCTTTGAACGAGAGATGCATAATTCAGAAGGAGAGCGCGGCATCCTGACAGTAGTATGGTAACCCAATCATCTCTCTCACACACACACACACACACACACACACATACACACACACACACAGGCACTCGTACATACAGTACACACATGCACACAGAGAGAGCTTCTGACTCACACACAGACACTTTCTTCACTAAAGTACAGGTTTACACAGACTATTTTGGACATCTGTTTTTTCAAGCACTAAAATGTGAATCACAGAGAATAAACCTCCCACTCGACTGACTGCAGAAAATGAAAGCCTGCACTACCTGACAATTTGGCTCGGTGTATACATTCGTGATCACGCCGCAGCTGAAAGGATTCAAGACTGCAGTTTAGGGTCAACTGATGGAACTGCGCACAAAAAAGCAAATACTTTCTCCGCGTGGCTCCTAACTGTGCATT
This sequence comes from Trachinotus anak, assembly GCF_046630095.1. NCBI lineage: Eukaryota > Metazoa > Chordata > Actinopteri > Carangiformes > Carangidae > Trachinotus > Trachinotus anak. The sequence continues at coordinate 5,746,727 of NW_027273877.1, forward strand.
TGTGTACCTGCTGTTGTTTTTCATTCTCCCTGTCGCGAGGCGCCTGAGGTGCGAAGATTCTGGGAAGGCGAGCGTTCGCAAACAGTGACAGAAACTTCCCTTCCATGTGTGAATTGGAATCTGCTCAACAAAGAGCAGACATGATGTGTAGAGAATGAGTTTCTCCGTGGCTGTAAAGCGTGATGAATATACACAGTGCGCAGGTACAGACGGGTGAAGCTAAGTATCTCACCCTGACTGAGAAATTTGGCTCTTGATATCCGTGGCATCATGTGAGAAATGGCAATCAATTTCAAACCAGACGTAGACACTTACTTGCCCTCTTAAATCAACTGGCAGGTAATTGTAATTAGTGATACTCTTCAGTGATGTTCAGGTTACAGCCGCAGGTTGGACAATCTGAGAAACATGTTTCATTATATGTATGTGCCAAGTTCAATTTATAACAGCAGACATATCATGATGAACTCTGATTATTTTTGTTTAAATACTGTGTGTGCTTTCCATCATGACCTTGACATTTCTAGTGTACTCACTGATTTACTCCATTTCCCAGAATGCCTCTGATGCCCATGAGGCTTCAGGATTGTTCATTCATTTCAAAAAAACTTGTTCAGCCAGAGTCACACGACCCACTGCACCTTTAAGTCAGGAAACTTTCTAACATTAGGCACATTTTATTTTGTCAAAGCTTTTTATTTAACCCTGATGTTTTCACTACTGGTATATTTTATAAACTTATAAAAAAAAAGGGGGTCAAAATTTTTTATATTCCACAAATCAGCTGCTGTATAGGTGTTAATATCATTGCCCATCTATTGTTCTTTCTTCAATTATTTTTTATTGGCACAACAGTGGTCAGATTTAACTATATTGAGTTTACACCTACTGAAATAACAAACACAATGTAGAACGTAAAAAATACAGAGGATATAACCTTTGTGGCCTTTGGTTCTGGCACAAGGGGAAGTTTTTATTGTCAGGAACAAGTGACATTTGTGGCCCTTTAATGTCTCGCTAATGTCAAGAGCATGGCATTGCATTCTGGTCTATTGAGGCAGTTGTCAGTGCAGAAATTAGGATCACTTTTCTTTGTTTTATTCTTTGTTTAACTCTGGCAGAAAGTTGATTTTGGAAAAAGAAACTTGCTGTCAACAGTTGAGATAATCAAAGCTGTTTGGAAACGTCTGGATGTGATGTGACTGTTTATGTTCAGGTAGTAATACTCAGGGTTATGAAAATACACCAAACAACAAACGACAGGTATCTTATATGAATGTACAGCTGTTTTTTCAGTGTTTGAAGTGACTCAGAAGAGATTTGACCTCTACTAATGGACAACAACAACAAACAAGGAAGCACCTACTCACCGTGCACATACTACAAACAAGGGTGCATGCAAACACCCAACATTGCATGTTGAAAAGCACATACTGTATAAACTCAGTACTGTATGAACTCAGCCCATACAAATACACACATTTTCAGGGCACTGTAGGGGCCATCTGAGGAATGTTTGGCCCGTGTTATTTAAACGAGTAGAAAATTGGTTGTATTACCGGTGAGAGCAGGGCTAATCCTACTTCTGTTCCTGCCTGAATCTATACAGCACACTACCAGATGTGGGGGATTACCTCTCAGGAACACACACACCTGGCTCTGGGCCTCCATGTATACACACACACACACACTCCCTGAGTGTGTGTTGCAGTGATTTGAGTGTGTAAGATTAGAGAAGCAACCACAAAGACACAAAGGAGGGCAAAGAGAGACACACACTGACTCCCACTCATGAACTGATGCACAATCCAACTTGTGTGCTGGTGTTAAGGGACTATAATGAATATATACAGTGACATCACTACTTCAACCTCTAAATCTCTCTCTCTGTTTGATGAGATGCCAGCAGCTCCAAACAGCAGCTAGTACTTCCACATTGAACATAACGTCTCTTTGATGCCTCTGACAGAATGAACACTAAACACAAACACACCAAAGTCACTTCCTCTGTCAGTCTAAGCATTCATGCAAATTTAGCAAAGGATGACCCAGAACCCATTCCGCTTCCAAAATGTAGAAATAGCAGAAAAATAGAAAACAATCATGTCGTTATCCAACCTCATTTCATTTCCAATCTCTCCACAGATATTATTCAATACGACAGGACACTAAACAAAATCAGAAGAAAGATATGAAAGGTTAAAGAGTATTTTCCAACTGTGTCAATCCAAAATTGCTTTTTGTGAACAAGCTTTTATTGTATTTTAACACCATTCACACAAATGTATGTTAATACAACTGACTCAACTATAGATGCAAAGGGGGAAACAATAAAAAATGCATATGAAAATTGCTGGTCAGGATCAGATCAGGATCAGATCAGGATCAGGGTAATATAATAAAAACATTATGGTCACATACCAGAAATGTGGATCCTGGTACTTTCTGGGAAGCTCCAGTGAGATTTTATCATTCACTCAGTCCATACTGGAGATTGTTGTATGCACTGAAACATTCAGGTGACACTACCATGCAACTACCAACTTTGAAATGCTGTTATTACTGTTATGACTTTCCAGATTCTTCAGTTACTTTCATGCTAAAAGTTCATATGTGTGGGAAAACGTTTTGTAAAAAACTAATTCAGCCAGCTAGAAGTGGCTCAATGAGACATGCAGACGTCCATTCACATATCAGAGCACTAACACAAACATTCAACTCTAGTCCTCCTATGCCACACACACATAAGCAAAATATAACTTAGCGAAGTTCTGGAGAAAAGAAAAATAACATGTTACTGATCAGGCATAGTGTCACAAAGGTACGACGGCTCTTTACGGCCCAGAGTCTGCGTCCACACACACATCTGTCGCATCAGCCACAGTGATGGAGTACATATGAGCCTACTGAGAGTATACACAACCAGTAACACACACACACATGCATACACAAAGCCAGCCACCAGCAGAGGTATTGCGGTGCTGGCTATGCTCAGTGACACGCCACATTATTATTTATGCACACTCATAAAGGGAGAGGGTAAACTCTTCATAAATCACACACGCCTGAGAGGCCGAGAGAGAGTGAGAGGGAGAGAGGGGAGGATGAGGAGAAGGAGGGATGTGGGTGACAGCAAAGCTCCAGGCCTCGTATTTCTCAGGCCGGCAACACAAATATCAAACCGGCTCGTTCATCACTCCTGCGGAGCAAACACATCTGCGGTGGTTACACTGGTCCTGCTCCACATCTGTGGACATGACACGCTGCCACACACACACACATTTCACTAACACCAACAAACAGGGGACGTGTGCTCCCTCTGCACACCCAAAGTTATAACCCCTTCTTCATAAATGTGCATAAATATGCACAAACACACACTCGAACACACATTCTCATGTACACGCAAACACAGATGGGAATCACACACGTTTTCCAAAAGTCAGAGCCAGAGACTAATATTCAGCTTTCTTTTCCCTGTGGCCGTCGCAGGGCCAGCTGCTCCCTCCGACAACCCTTCCTCCTCCTCCTCCTCCTCCATCTACCCCCCCCCCCCCCCTTCTTCCTCCCGGGATCTGACAGAGAAATAGAAAGAGTGATTAACTCAGAGCTGCGAGGCTGCCGCCCTCTCACCTGTGGCTCTCTCCTCCACAGGCTCCCCTCCCTCCTCCTCCTCTTCCCTCCATCTGCCCTCTCTTTAACATCATACTATACATCACCTCTTTCTTTCTACACCTCGCCTTTCTCTTTGTGCAGGCAGAGCTTTGAAGTTGTATATATGATGGTTTAAAGGGAAAATCTGTACTTTTCATTATTATTATTCATTAAATTATTAATAATTTACTGGTTTTCCACTGTGGCTGTGATGTAAATTCCTTCCTGTGATTTTCCATTTCTGGGTGCTTCCATCGCCTCAAAGTGCTATTCATCAGCTCAGATTACTTCTTTAGGGGTAAACAGTCTGCTTCCCACCACAGTCCAGCTTGCTCATATACAGTATAAATGAACTATACATTACTGACATTCAGTGCCGTTGCCATGGCGAGCCAACATCACTCACAGCCTGAAGGTGTTTGGGAGGAAAAAAAAAAACAAATCTTGTGTCCAGTTTTTTCTTACACCAATCAACATATGTGTTCCTTCTAACACGCACATCGGATAGTTATTGACTCAACAACATCAAAGCCTGGAGGGGATTTGTGCTGCATTTCACGTCTGCAAGCCCCACAAGTACAAAACACCACCTGACAGCACCATCCATCCTTATATATGAATGTCAGGAGGCTGAGAGTCCCACTACACAGTTACCTTTACAGTACCTTCAAGCTGAAAATAGATATGTAGTATATAATGTGTGGAGCGCTGCTCAGACTGTATAATTTTATAGAGCAATTTAATGAAGGACGCTGAGCTCATTAACTCCATGTATATCGGCTTCTAATTAACAATCAGTGCAAAACAGGCAAACAATTAGTTGATGAATCCTTTAGAAAATTTATAATAAAAGAAAACTATTTTCTTCTCTTTTCTTCTTTATAATTCAATTTTTATCCAGGTTTGTAATATTGCATTTACTACAGCCATAGATCTTTACACTTAAACAAGGAATTCAACAGACAAATAAGCTAAAAAAAAAAACATATACTGCATGTAACTTAAGTAAACATTTATCAACATAAAGCATAAAATTTAAGTGGTCATTATGCATCATTTTTCTAGAGCTCATTTCAAATCTAAACTCTACTTATGTGAGTGAAACAACCTCTCCTCCTTTACATACGTCCCTCCCATGTCCGATGCAGACTGGCTAATAATTCAAGTGGCCTATTCAGACACATTACCGCTCACAGAGTACCATTCATTAGGCCAATCAGTTAGGTGATGAGGGTGAGAGGCTGAAAAAAAATAAATAACGGCAATAATCGTGTGTTTGTCCATCAAAGCGTGTTTGAGTGTGTGCGACACAATGGACACAGATGTGGTTTCAGCTGTGTAATTGCACCAACAATCATTAAATATTTAACCCAAATGAGTTGGATTCACTATTACAAGCATTCATCTTCTTGTTGCTGTGAAAGTACACACTGATACACACACACACACGCACATGCACGCACACGTCCGGGAGTGTGACTTTCTGCTGATTTGAGTTATTAGCAGTTGGAGTGAGCAGAGTCCCAGTGAGCGGAGGGAAAACACCCCACACTTTCACACCCCCTCAGACAAACACACACATATACGGCAGTCTGGGGCAATGTCATCTAGGAAAACAGATGGCGTGAGGCTGGTTAGGTCAGAGAGTAGGTTTGCTGTAAACAAGCTGATCTATAATAGATCATTAACTGGATGTGATTAGCTCCTCTGCACGCTGCTGTGCCAAAATCACTGTTAACTGACAAAGCTAATACTGACAACAAACACAACACAAGCTGCAGCTTCACAACAAATATCAATGTGACTGTTTTCCATACACAAATTCATGTTTCCAGTCGTGAAGCTGCTGCAGTGGATTACACACATAATTTGACACACAAGCCCTGACAAAAACCGCCTCTTCCCCGTGTCTCATCATCACCTACCACACTGATTATACACATGGAGCGCAGTACCTCTCTGGCCTCGGTGCAGCCGCCCCCACCAAGGTCCCTCCTGCCAGACCACAGCAGGCACAGGCAGGTCAGGTTACAGCCTGACCGTCTCGCTCCATTAGGAGCTAATGGGTGGTGTGATGGTGACACAGAGGGCAACACAGTCTGTGTGATTAACAGAAGGAGAAGCACCAAAGGACAAGATCTGAGGGTGTGATGACCTAACGCGGCCTCTATAAGTCACACACACCTACGCAAAGAAAACAGAAACAGGCCTGATCCTAACTGAGTCCCAGTCTTTTGCTTCAGTGAACTGATAAATCACTTTGGAGAGGTGCCATCATTCAAAGTCACAAGGTAGAGCAATGGATCATCCAAAGGTATTAAAATTGCAAAGTGCAACTTTGTGAGAAAACTCAACATGCGTGCAGCTAAATGAAAAGACGCAGCAAGAATTATTTCTCCTTAAACCTTCCATGGGTTCCTCTCATCGTAATTACAATCAAACGGGGCTTGCTGAATGTGTGTGTGAGTGTGTGTGGGGGGTATTGTTAATTGAATATAATCAGATGAAGAACTGTTGTGATGCTCAGATTGGTGGGGGGTTGAATCAAGGTCGAGACTGATGAGATCTGATCAAATCAGCTCAAGTGACCGAATCCCGCCGGGCAAAACGTACAACAGCTCAGGTCTGATCTGATCTGATCTGATCTGCGGGCAACAGCCTGACACAGAGATAATCTAACTTTATTCAATATACTGTATGTTTACTGGAGATCTGAATATATTACTCTGTCACTGAAGTTCACAAGGATGCATAATAAACAAAGGAAACAGAAACACGTCTTCCTTCCATCCAACACTCATGGTAATGAAGTCCCAAGTCTTAACATTCATTTTTTAAAGAGGCTATAGTTTCTTGCTGGGAGTGGGTGGTGGTGATTGTTGTTTGACAAGAGCTTCGGCCATCACTGCGTTTACAAGACAAAAGGTTATAATAAAACCCTCTGAGCAGCACTACGTCTTCAGGGCAGATTGGAGACTACAGTGAGTCACGATCGGAAGAGAAATGGGCCGGGGCTAGCTGGTTAGCGTGCTAGCATAAGTAGAAGAAAAGACACTGGTGTTGCTTTCCTCTGCTGGAGACAGGTCTTGGTGAGTAAAGGAATGAAGTTTGATGCTGAACTTGCTAACATAAGTAAACAGTTGTTAATGCTAATGTTACCTTTGTAGCAATAGAAAAACTTACAAATGGCTCATGTGTGATGGCAGCATAACATGAACAAGATAGAAAAATCAAACTTCAAACAACGCATCAGAAATACTGACAACATTCTTGCAAAATGAACAAACGATATTTAGAAATATGATGTCACATGTTGACAACACTGGAGCCAAGAATGAAAAACTGAACCTTTAAACTGCACATTTAAAACACCCATTTTCTATGATGCAATTTAGTTTCAGACAATCATGTCTAAAATGTTCAACATGTCTGGAGCCTCCAGGTTTCAGCAAGGATGGCAACCTTACAAAATAAATTTCTTTTTAGTAAAAAAAAAAAAAAAAAAAAAGTAAGAAGAAAATCAATTAAGGAGACAAAAGCAGGAACATAATGACTGGCTACAGGTGAACTACAGCTGATTTATTTTATACCCGGGCCAAGTTCAGAATCCATACAACACTTCACTTCTAATTAATATTCAAATGTGGGAGACAGACAGGTAAGGACGTATGGATCCTGATTAGTATGTGAAGAGGATATAGATTATGATTAGGCTGCCGTGCATGTGACATTTTCTAATCAGAGCTCTTGAACCTCATGCTCCCGCTCATCACTGGCCATTCAGACAGTGTGCAGAGTTATGCGACTATTCAGATGCCAATCAAACGCAGCTCGCCGCGACGCTGAATGAGGGGAATGGAGGTGAGGGAGCGAGGTGTCACGGAGCGTCAAAGGCTAATCAGCACGTCTGCGCCTCGCAATCACGTCCCCATTCACTAAACTTATTCTCCAGCGGGTTAGCGCGTTTTAAGTAATGCCTTATTGTCGCCTGTCAGAGGGGCTGACATCTGACATGTAGTAAATGACTTCAGGCAAATCACCCGACATAACTAATATAACAAGAGAGTTCTACCAAGACTGGTGGAAATAAATTTACAGCAGCATTATTTAATTTTGAGTGTTCAGCTCTGAAGCTAAAGAACTAGCTTCAAATAGCACCATTGTGTGTCCACATTTGGCTCGTAATTGATTAAGTATACATGACTGATTTCAGTTTGTGTTGAGCTGGTGATGACCTACAAACACATGTTGAATGCGTTTCCTTCCCTATAAACCATTTCCTAAGCCAATTTTCTGAATATTTTAAGAAACTGATTGTTCACATCCATGTTAACATCAGCTAGTAGCAGCTTCAGAAGTTAGAAAGTTTTCATTACTAGTTCCAATTTAACTTTTTTTCATACCTTAGTTTGAGAAAATGTGATTTCCTACAAAACTTTCTTTAAATTTAACAAAGTCTCAAATCATAAATTTGCAGGAGTTTAAATTAAATTTCAATGTTTTTGAACAGAAAAGAAATTTCCAAATCTGACCAGACATTCAATGCCAGCTTTAGGTACTTTACCATTTTTCATACGGACACATTTTGGTCAAAGACTTATTTTCTTGCACATTACCAGCACCAGTGGTTGATCAGTGGTATAAAACAGCTGGCATACACCACACATTTCTACGAACATTTGTTAATATGAAACAGGCATCTTTGTGTGTCTTAATAGAGCAAGACACAAAGATTGAAATGATCCGACCTGACTGATGAGTCAGATGATCTGGTAGGTATGTAAGTAAGAAAGAAACTGGAACTGTTTGAGGTAATTACCAGTACATCGTTTGTCCACCAGTAACTGAGCACTAAAATCAATTTTTCAACTGTAGTTTATTCTGCTAATTACATATGAAGGTCACAAAATTCTTAAATAATCACTCTGAATGGCCTTAGGAAAAACAGAGCCAACATGTAAAAAGAAGTAAAAACTTTGCAGCTACATTTCTTCTCTTTTCATGACTTCATATATTTAAAAAACAGGGCTATCATGCATATCTGTTTAATCTGCAAACTGAAGTGTGTAAATGATTCCTTACATGTCCTGTAATTAAATGAGCTCATTATTCAAAGAAGTGTCAATGTCTCTTTAAAAGATAAGAGAAATGCTCATGACCACAGACCCACTTTAAATATCAGAACACATTTCCATGTGACCGATTCGTTTTTCGAGCCTTGCGTCCTCCGCTGTGACACGCAGGCAGAAAAGATGGATGATGGGAGATGGCCTCATAATCAAGCAGTTGACATTTCAGAGCAAGATCAGCTGGGATATGCAGCTTTACGATTTACATTCCAGCAACCAGAGACTGCACAGGAGGTTCATGGACGCCTTGTAGGCGTAGCGATTAAAAAGGGCGCTAATTAAAGAGAGATGGAGGAAATCATTCCAGTTTTTTTTTTTTTTTTTCATTAAATTTCCCATGAAATTAGATTTCTCATTGGCTGCACTGGATGGAAGGTTGAGTTTCTTATGTGTTTTTCCCCTTGAAAACAAGGTCTGTGTAGGGTAATGTGTGTGTGTGTGTGTGTGTGTGTGTGTGTGTGTGTGTGTGTGTGTGTGTGTGTGTGTGTGTGTGTGTGTGTGTGTGTTCGTGCACATGGAATGAGGAGTGACAGTCCACTTATGAGGAGACGTTATGCTCCCTGAGTTTAATTCTCATTCGGGAGGAGATCAGCGTGACAGGAGAGGACACTCACACATGTTAAACATCCAGATTTCAGCTGCGTGTGGGTGAAGCAGAGGAATGATGAGACACTCACAATCAAGCAGCATCTATATGGGGTCTCATTTGGACAAAGGACTCTGTTCACCAGACAACAGTATCTCTCCAAAATCTCAGCAGTATATGTAAAGTGTGTGGGAGTGCGTGTGTTTATATAGGAGGGCACATCAACTGGAAGCTGGTGTATAGCTTCTATGCAAATGGCATACTGGCCTTGGACAGCCTGCCAGACAACTCTTGTGTACCGTGGCGACATATGGGAGTAATGGTTGCAGCTAATGCAGGATCCCAAAGGACTGTGAAGGGGAGAGAGTGACAGTTGTGGTAGCTGTAAATGGGTGAATGCGTAGAGGTAAAGTACTACATCTGTTAATGACTGCTTTTGAAAAGAGGGAGAGGGAAGAGATGGAGGAGCGAGGATGAGATGTGGAACTAAAAAGGAAAGGAAAGGAAAGGAAAGGAAAGGAAAGGAAAGGAAAGGAAAGGAAAGGAAAGGAAATACTTTGGTACCAAATCGATGCCAAAATTCTGAAAACATGAGCGGTGACAGGTCATAACATCAGCTGGCTGGCTATCATCATATACCATTATTACCATATAACTGACTTTCTGAATTAATATCTTCACACAACCTGTCTGTCACCATATTAGTTAATTAATGCTTGCACACTGACTGTATGGAGGGTAGTGTGTGTGTGTGTGTGTGTATGAGAATTGAGAATTGTGGAATTTAAATGGTATTGGACGACCTAGAAAGGAAAGGAAATATGTTTTAGGCAGAATCAGTACCTGATAAACGGAGATGACGTAACATGTGTGAGTGAACAATAACCTAACTGAAAATGACAGACATGGACTGATGGAGGAGGAAGAGGATAAAGCAGGTTAACTTGTGTCCAAATTGCAGTGATTTGAGCAACACAGTGTGACAAAAGAGGCAGGAATCAAAAAGCTTTTGTGCCTTCCCACTTCTCCTCACCATTAACAAAGTAGTGGGGTGTTTGACAGGTCATTGACTCCGACCGCCATGACTCCAACTGTCATCTGAGAGCTGCAGGGCACACATGACACACCCACAGTAAAGGGTCACAGAAGAGGAAAGCTCCATAGAGTATAATTGACTGAACCGTGACCTGCAAAGGTCTCTTTATACTGTGGTCCTTTGTCTGGGTGTGCACTGTGTATACGTGGTCACACCTAGGCCGACACCCCACGGCCTTGGGTACATTCATCAGATTGATATTAATATTCATGAGGAGGCTGGTGGCCGGTGTCTCGAGATGGGGGGCTAATGAACAGTGTGTGTGTGTGTGTGTGTGTGTGTGTGTGTGTGTGTGTGTGTGTGTGTGTGTGTGTGTGTGTCGCTGTGTATGTGTGTGCGCACATGTCACAGATGCAGGGGGCAGAACTGTAATCAAATCACAGCCGCCCCCTCATCTCCGCCCTCATCAACCACCAGTGGCGCTACTTCCGTACAAGCTAATGCTACACTACTCGCTTTCCCGAGGTGGCGGGAACAGCAGAGATGTGTGTGTGTGTGTGTGTGTGTTTGTGCGACTCTGTGTGTGAGTGTTGAATAATAGTCAGGGACTGGCCCAGATAAAGAGGTCTGGACTTGCGGCTAAGCTAACCACTAGGCGTACAAATAGCTGCCCATTATCTCTCATTAGCATCCGTGGCTAACATAGGGCCCATGCTGTGCGGTGGAGGGCCCTCACAATGGGACCACTCCTGTATGATTGATGGTGAAACAGCATCAGCCACAATAACACAACGAAAAAAGAAAAGCACAAAAGATCTGTCGGCTGCGGCGAGGTAATAAAAACGTAGACAAACAAAAGGAATTCAGACTAATCAAGAATGCCAGGCACAGCTCATTAATCTACGAGAGACGATACTGTTTGGAAGCCCGGAGATAAGTCAGAATACTGGCACGTTGTGAGGATCATGTGCACTCGTCCTATTCCGTCTGCTATCTTTTCATCAGCGGCAAAAACAAAAGGATGAAATGAGAAGCGAGATGAAAGCGGGGAGGGCGTTCGGAGAATTGGGTGAGAGAAGAGAGGGTAAAGAAACAAGAAGGTAAATAGGACAGTTCCAGGTTCTAGTGTGGCGTATGCTCAGCAGAGCCCGTAATCACAAGAAGCGCCGCGGCTTGGAAAAATACGTCACAGATACTTGTCAGTGACAGAATTTGATCAAGAGTGGGATTTGATCTGTGACACCTCATCATCATCACTTTGAGGACGCTGAGAGGAAGCAGGTTTAGGTTGGAAAATGAGTCATTAAAATCTATGACTCACCCTCTTAGGCACAAATAAGACGAAGATCTTATGATTATAATTCCATCATCCGGGAAAATGAGGCCTCTGTTCCCTGTGATTGCAAAAACATTTTTTTCCCCGCCGTTGAAGAGTTTATGCATCTATTATTTAGCTCTGTCCCCTTTTTCACAGAGTATTTTGCCAAACTTGCAGTTGGCGTGATGCTGCACGCGCATGTACACACACACACACACACACACACACACACACACACACACACACACACACACACACACACACACACACACACACAGACACACACTCTATTGTTCATGCAGCCTAAAACACCAATTGTTATTGCGTGGTACAGGGTCGGCTGAATATTCCATTTCCATTTCATTTGGTCTTCTTGCTGACTAAGAGTTGGTAATTCATCATTCGTCTGCACCAGGGGCTTATGAATATGGATTCCGGGCAGTTTATTAGCACATCTTAGGAATGCATTATGGGAAATTAGCAAGAGGAATAAATTTGTTCTTTATAGAAACTGGGCCACTCTCTGTGTGTAAGGAAATGCAAAAACTCCCGAGCCATCTCCTGTGAAGTTGCATCACTGCTGTTGCTGAGAACTTCCCTTTGTACATGGATGATTTACCTGAAATTGTGTTGTTTTTTTTTTTTTTATCTGTCTCTGTACAAATGAACATGACAGCTAAATCACATGGCTCCTACTGCTTCGCTTTCTGAGGAGCCAGAGGGAAGGAGGTTTGGAGAGAGAGGAGAGCAGGGGAGGAAATAAATTCACCTCCTTACCAAAGCGTGATTGGAGCCAATTAAGATGCAATCACTCTATTTTCTTTGGTCAGAAAGAAAAACTTGTTTTATCACATTCACTTGGGTCAAAGCAGTGACAAGCTAACCCAGGCTTGGATTTGTAAATACCTTGTTTATTGGACATCCTGTCATCCTGCAAGGCTGGAGACTTTAGCACGCCGTCACAACAAATCCGCTACCAGACTCTCAGCACGGATAAGAATGACGGATTCCCTTCCCCTCATATCAGGCATAGAACAATAAGGAAACAGCTTACTGCTATCATACAGTACGTCAACATGTCTATGTGTTGAGGGCTGGACGAGAATAACAATCAACCAAACGTTTCACACCATACACCCTCGACCTCGTCCACCTGCTCCTCACCTTGTCTCTGTCGTCCACCAGATCGACTAGCAGGTCGTCCATGTCCAGGATCCCTCCCTCAGTGTACTGCAAGTGGTGGGTTCTCAATGCCGTCTCCCCTTGCTGGACACAAAGACACCAGTTAGCAAAAATGATTGAATTAGCATTAGAGATATTAAATAAAATAACAAATAAGAACAGCTTCAATTACTTACATCATGGCTAGTTACTATTTTATCCTGTACAGTTAAACTAAAACAGCTAGAACATCCAATGACATCTTACCAAGACTTTAACCAACCAATCACCAACCTCCTTTAGCTCGTCATACTGTAAGATTGACTACAGACAACACAAAGGTTACAGAAACTTAAAATGCCAGGCAAATTACTGTGGGGCAACACATGTACCAACACAATAGAAACAATGGATATTTGTATCACACAATGCTGACAAAAAATTTTATGCTGAGGTAATTGTATGTATAGTAAAAAAAAAAAAAAAAAAAAAAACTGAACTAGGCCATTATGCTCCAGTATGAATGCTGTGTTTACAGCAACAAATGTGGCACAGTACTGACAGTCAGTCAACATAATAATTGCATATATTCAGACACAACAGCTGGAATCCCTGTTTGTTTGGCAGGTACAGTTCAGGACAGATGACCTACATTACACTGTACATGCACAGCACCAGCTTTTAAAAAGTACAGCTTGTACAGGACTATGTGAGCGTGAGGTGGGGGAGGACAGGAACTTTTCCAGTTTGGCTGCTGCGCGGGGAGCGGTGGTGGGCACATTCCAGGCCGGTTTCTCTGTCACCATGAGGACACAGGTCAAAGTGAACACACCCCACAGAGCGGGAAGTGCGCAGAGCCTCGTGCTTCATACACTGACAAAGAGAACTAGGACTTTTGACTTGAGCTGCAATTTGGACTCTGTGTGCTGTTTACACAACAAAATCAAATGAGAAGTACACAAACAATAGCATCTTCCCCTTTCTGTGACCCAGTATTCGCACAATCTGCTGTGGTGATGCTTTGCAGATCTCTGCGCTCATTTCTGGGCAATTTCAGATGAGGATGATGATAAATTGTGTAAATTATGACTACAAAGTGAAACAGAATGTAGCTGTGACCTTCTGAGTGGGTTCAATATTTGCTGTTTTTCCACATTAAAAGGAATTCCTGGACTTAGAAAAGAAATCGTTGACAAGCTTTATCGTTTCTAACAATGTGCGCAGTAGAAAATGGCCCATTAGGAACTGCCCAAACCAATAAGCAATCTGTCCGGAGAAACACAAGACTACATTACCAGCTAAATTAACAGCTATAGGCTATAAGCCTCAGAGGCTGGAATGAGTTTGGCTAAGACCCAGGAAGCAGCTTCTGCTGTATCACTGAGCCCTGTTGTGAATGGGCTTGTTCTTGCTCCACTGCATCCAAATGTGAATTACGGGGCACAAAAAAAGAGGGTGTCTGCCTTTTACAATGGGCCAAGTCCATTCTCTTAAAACAAATGGTTGGGAAAGCCTGGGATTTCAATCACAGGAATAAAGCCAGAACCTCCCTTTCTTCAGAAGTGCCCATAATACCAACACCAGAGCTCCCAGAGATAGAGCGGCAAGTAATCCGCAACTACAACTAGCACACAAATACACTGTGGCTCTCACACAATGCAACGGCATTGTGTGATATGCAAACAAGCATGCAATCCATTGAGACAGAGCCCACAGCATCCTGTCACTGTGAAAATATGAAGTTGTTTCAACATAAATATGAGGGCCAAAAAAAAAAAAAAAAAAAAAGAGGATGCCTAACTTCCTCATGGTTTGCATTGTTTTGTCATGGTGCTGGGGCAGTATTGACCTGTGATCCTTATCTGGAAACATTAGGTGGATAATGACATCTGATAACATGCCTGTGCTTTCACACATGGTGTTAGTGATGGCCTTGTCATCTCAAACCCTGTCTACGCTGCTATCAGATCTTAACAGGCAGGCAGAGCAGGCGGACTTGCAAGGTCAGGGTCACGGGAGCGACGGAAACACCCAAAGACATCCACAGGTTTCTTTTTGAAACTTGAAAGCAAGGCTGGTGTTACTTACGCTGTAATTAGTGCCGGAGGGAAAGGCCTGCTAGCACTAAATCTCACTCTGCAAACACTGTCGTGCATGACAAAGCGGCCCCTCAAAGATAATGATTATGAGATACGACAGTGCCGACAACAGAAATATAAAAATATTTAAATTCAGTGCTGTGTTTATTGATTGTTTACTCCAGCACATGTGGGATGGAGACGTTGAAACCGGTGGAGCCAAGACGTCAGGCCAGAAAAACTGGTCCAACCTGAATGACTGCCGGCATTCTTCTGACGCTCACTGTTTATGTGCGAGCGAGTGAGTGGGGGTGTGTGTGTGTGTGTGTGTGTATGTGAGACAGCAACAGCAAAGGAGGGAAGGGCATCACATCACCAATATTAAGACACACGCCTTAATGAAATGAGAGTGCGAATTTCAGGGCGAGGGATTCATTCACATCAGCTGATTAGAGCACAACAATGCCCGAGTGTTAATTAGCGTCACCTCCGCAGGCCGTGCGTAAGCACACCTGACGTACCTGTGCTTTAGTTGTGCTCTGCCAGAACTCACAAGACCACTGGAGACACGCTTTCCTCGCTACCTTGTGATGAAAAGGGGCGAATGTATGACACTTCAGAGGGAAAGTAATCTAGAGGGGAGGAAAAAACCTTCTGAAGTCCCTCGTCGTCAATCCCTGGTAATTCCCCTTTGTATCCTGAACTCTTCCCATGAAGTGAAAAACAAAAGGAGTTGGGAGTCAGTCAGTCAATAGCAGAGGAGAATTACCGTGACAGTTAGAAGAGTAAATTCCCTGCAAATTACACTATTAAGTCCCCCAACCATTTAAAGCGATATCGCTCCTTCTTCTCCCGCTCCCCCTCTCTGGTGAGCAAACACGACACCACTCAAGAACAGTGAAGCACCAGGGCGATTAGCGGAGCTAAATTCGCTGCGGTGGTGGCGGCGGTGGTGGTGGGGGTGCTATTTCACACTTTGATCCTCAGAAGAATGTGTAATTACACAGCTGCAGGAGGACGGTGTGGATTTAGCCGTGACAAAAAAAAAAAAAAGTCTTTAATGAAGGAGTCGATGAGGAGCTGTCCTCGAGTTCGGTCCATCAGTGCCAGTGAGAGGGAAGAGAAAGGAAAGCCGTGGAGAGAGTTTTCTCTGAAGGACGGCGGCAGCAAGAAACAGAGACAACTTGACCTCAGCAGTCGCCCACATTCTGCTGTAATCACAGGCCAGAATGACTCCTGAACACTACAGAAACATATTATGTAGGGATGCAATGATCCAACCTTACACACCGAGTATCAGCCATGAAATGACAGATCCACTTTTTGAACGTTATAATATTCAGTCAGGCTGCAGTTGGTTCACATTCTCCTGAATACAAATGAGCCCAATGACATCCACACACTGACAAACACAGATTTTAAATTTAGGAAAAACAGATAATCAATATCAACAGATATCCTCAGTTCAACTTTATTTGCATCCTCTCTATTCAGCATTTATAAACAGTATATAAATGATTCATACACAGCAAACAGTTTGTCATCAGAAACCAGTGTTTACTGATGTGTTTGTTATATCTATACATCTCTGACCAACTGGTTAATAAATGCCTGATAACACAGGATAACATGAGTGTAGTCATATATAATGACATTGCATTTACAGTTTTAAATCTGCCTGTGAATAATCAGTTAAGAAATCCTTTACTACACACTGAAACATTTAGTAAGTTATGAGGAATATGTCACATTCAAGAGGATAGAAAAGTGTTTTGTGAGGCTAC
The DNA here is from genome assembly GCF_046630095.1 of Trachinotus anak. Taxonomy (NCBI): domain Eukaryota; kingdom Metazoa; phylum Chordata; class Actinopteri; order Carangiformes; family Carangidae; genus Trachinotus; species Trachinotus anak. Next base: position 5,763,473 of record NW_027273877.1, read on the forward strand.
AGTGACCTTTATCTTTGACCTTTGAACACCAAAATCTTATCAGTTCATTGTCAAGTTCACTGGTACCAAATTTAAAAAAATAAATAAATCCTGAAGGGGGTTACTGAGACATTGCGTTCACGAGAGTGGGACAGACGGAGGGACAGACAACCTGAGAACATAATCCCTCCGACCACCACCAGCACGGACACATAAATTACCAGCAGTGATTAACAAGCTGCTTACAATCTTGATTGTTTATTTGCTGCTTATAAATGGACTTGATCCATTTTTGACACACAGTGAAACCAGACAGGATGGCATTTCGATTTTAAAGAAGTTTTCTGAGAACTGATACACAATCACATCTGCTTTTTAATGTCAAGATGTCTGGGATGCTCAAATTTGAACTTAGACACCAGCAGGCATCTGTCCTGCTGAAGTGCCCTTCAGCTAAACAGTGAACACCCTCTAGCCTCAAGGTGCTGCACAGTAGTTACACAGAGCTTTGAACTGGAGAAGTATTTCCCCTCAGGGATCGATAACGTTCACTGTGACTATTTCCTTGAACACATCAGCGTGATCATAATTCAAATGCCACAAACAACAGCTACATTAAATTTTAAAAATTCCTTTTGCATAGCTGAGCTTTGACGCACACCACATACCCATCCTCACTGGACAAGTCCTCTCTCTCCTACATACACGAGGAGGAGGGCAAAATGCTTTCAGCTTGTTTAGCGTGCTGTCAGGTGTCAGCAGAGCCGGTATAGGGGCTGTAATCTGAACTGAACCTGCACAGACAGACCCTGGGACAGAGAGGGACAGCGACAGCCCCTGGCTCTTTCCCCTGAGAACACACAACACTTTAAGTCTACATGCTGGTGCCCCAGGCTACAGGCCTACACTATTACAGTAATCTAGAAAAACAGAGGTAGGTCAGCTGTTATTAAGGTACGACTCCTCCCACCTGCAGCTGTGGACTTTTACCTTCATCACAAACTCCAGCAGGTTCAGGTTCACCACTGTTTTTCATTTGTATAGATGCAACTAATCAAAAATAACTCATAGTTGCAGCCCTGTTATTTCCTATTATTACAGGAATAGGAAATTACTTTCTACTAATCAAGCCTTGATGTTTATGGAGCAATTATATAAATGGCAAAGTATGAAACATAGTTATTTAATTTTCAGTAACTTATACATCTTAACACCTTAAGTGCAAAACTACATAAATCCCACAATCTTTTTTCATCATGTGCCATATCAGCAGAGCTCGAACAATGTGTGGAAACTATATGTGGAACTCTTTTATTACCACCATGATAGCAAGTGTACACTCATACTGTACAAATCACACTGTATAATGAGAAGTGATTTTCAGCATGTTTCAGCAGTTAGTTAGAGGCTTTGTCGGTTAACAAGACTGTTTTCTCAACAGAGGAGGTGAAAGCAGCTGAACGTGTAGAGTCACAGCTGAGATCACATTAAAATAAGCTGCTAATTAAGGTCTACATGCCATCACTGCAATTCACTGTGAGAATGTGCAGTATCCTGTTCACCGTGCACATGGCCATAAACCAACACACACAAACGCACCCTCGGTGATTAAACCCAGGTTTTTGACACTGTCCCTGCTGTCAGTGTTGAAGCCGGCGAGAGGGGAAATGTGCAGTTAATGTGGGCAATAAGTAGATTCTGCTGGCAGGAGCAACCGGGCTCATAGCTGGTCCGATGTATTTAGTCCTCTCTGGCACTTACAGAGCTGGACTCTCCTTGTGATGATCTGCCTCTATTAAGAGAAAGCAACAGACTGCTGAGTCAGCGTCTAACAACGGCCCCTAATTAAAATGCTCTGTGAAAAGCAATCAAGGCCTGGGTGTGTTCTAATCACACACTCGCATTTAGCCTACTTCAGCTTGTGCACCGCAGCGTCTCAGTGGGAATCAACAGGGACCGCTGGGCAGAGTGGGCATGGCTGTGGCTGTCAGTGAAGCAGAAACGAGACAGCCCAGGGGACACGGAGCAAGATGGGCTCCTCTATGTGTGTGTGTGGGTGCGTGTGTGTGTGTGTGTGTGGGGCTATCTAGGTGTTTTACATGTTTGAGGATGCACATTCAGTAAGTGGAAGCAATCCATCAAGCCACCCAGTCAGTCGGTCAGTCCGTCTATCCCTGCCTCCGCAGCCTCTCGCATCCCCACAAGCGTCTCCTCGCCTTAGGGGGGAGGCCGCGTGGGTGGGCTGTGGGGAGAACCAAGCCAACCGATAAGACCGGGGCCTGTCACCAATCCTAATCCCCAATCACTCACAGGACAAAGCCTCCTGTCCGCCGCGCACATCCCCAACTGCAGCCACATTGAGGACATCAAACAGTAAACTTCCACCTGCCCACTGAGATACCAGGGCTTAAACAGGGATCTATTGTGCAGGTAGACAGCCGAGGCTGCAGCCAGCACCACCTCACACCCGCACAGAGACAAAACACACATCAGCATCCTATCACGCCAGGACAGCATGCACGTACAAAGCCGCTGATTAATAAAAGGTCAGTTCAGCAGAATGATTAATATTCAAGAGATTGCAACATCAGGGAGCAGAAAGATGTGGGGGTCAATGTCTTTGTTTATAGGTGGGACATTCATAACACTCTACACCTGTGGTTCCTCAACTCTTGCTACACCACGAGCTATTATCAGTTTCTGTCCAGTGGATGCCAGCGGAAATTCACTTTCCCCTCAACCTGTCAGCACCTACATTTCCCATGAAGTGACTTTCGACTCCGGTCACACAGCAGAGAGCAACAGCCAAAGGTGACCGAGTTTTTGGAGCGGAGGCATGTCACAGTCACACCCCATATTCATCATCCAAATTGTGCTACGGCTGCATTGCATTGTAATCTGTTATGGCAAGCTCGTTATTAATTGTGATGGATTTCAAACTGTGCGATTTGCTCAACATTTGCGCCCTTTCTCTTTCATTTACTAAAACATCAACACCACTTGTGTTAATGGATGAAATGTTTATTATTTGATGCAAAATTCAATTGTGGCTGCACCTGGACAATAAAATAGAACCATATATAAAAAGGTACATTACCATCACTCTGTTTAAGATGGATTAATACTTAAATATAATCAGGCTTCAGGCTTTACTCATTTTATGTATAAATTTGCTACCACTTAAAATTGCAATAAGGTAGTTTTAAAAGAAAAAAAACTTAAATGGGGGTCAAACTTTGTATGAATGACACTTAAACTTGCATGACATGTAAAAGTTGAGTAAACCAAACTCCACTCAATTTTAGCAGCAAAACAAATCATGATTTATAGGCGGATAATGTGACCCTTCCTGTTTCACTGAAGCTAGCAGCTAGCTATAATGCTATGGAAATAACAACCTCGCAATTAGGCTCTTCAGGTGACCCCCACCTGAGTCAGGTTATGGAGCTAGCGCTTACAACATGTGAAATAATATTAACCGTGGGTACATTTAGATGAAGTTGGTGGAAGAGTAAATGAAGCTAGTGACGGGTTTTTTTTTTTTGTTTGTTTGTTTGTTTTTTTTCAGGTGTGCTTACCTGCTCCATAATCCTGCGGTACCTCCGTGTGGCTTGGTCGATTAAATCCCGGACGGTCCATCCAGCTTTGCAGGGAACCACCACCGCGGTGCCCCCGAAAGTTACTGTAACTTTCATACTAGCTATAAAGTCAAATATTTATTTATTTATTTTATTTATTTTAAAGAGTTAAGAAATGAATCGGTAGTCTCTCCCGCTCGGGGCTGCTCCCTGAGTAAAGAAAGTGGCACCTGTCTGTCGAAACTGGAGCAACAGGTGTCTCAGGTCAGGATGAAATTACGATGAAGTCGCTTCTCCGCCTTTACCGAGAGGAAGCAGCTGAATTAATCCCCAGAGGACATCTTCTCCTCGTCGGGACAGTCGGTGGAAAGCGGCTCTTAATGCCGCCGAGTGTGACTTTGTGTCATGTTGAGCTGTCCGCCGATACACCCAGGCAAAACAAACCGAGAGAGGAACCCGGAAGAAATCACAGCGACTCCGGCTCTTCAGGAAATTACCTTCCCACCGACACCCATGGATGTGTTATACAGCCCAACCACTCTCACAGCGCTTTATTTACTGCCCTCATATGTGTGATATAGCTTTAATATCTTTCAGATGTTCAATAATTACAATATAATAACACATTTAATATTGTATTTGATATACTCATTACTACTCATTAAACACTCGTTATTACATAAATAGAAATTAAAAAGTAGGATTCTTTGATTTACTAAATACTAAAAAAAAAATGTGTTACTATACTATACATATGTTATAAGGTGTTATAAGTTTGAGTGTTTTTATATTGTAGTTTTGCTGCTTGTAATTAAGTTAATCTCTACTTTTCCACCTCTGGTTAATCCTATAGGAATCCTAATGGAATAGGTGGTAGGATTTATGTGACCAGATTGGATCCAAAGTCAGATTTATAATTGGGAATATATATGAGACTCCTGCAGTTCCTTTTAACCTGATTGACCCGTCTTCATTTACTCATGTAAAGTCGTATGATTTTATAGGATAAACAGAAGGACGATGAGGTAAACTGTCCACATGCATTTGCAGAGAGATATATTAGCCTAACTGCCCCCCCCTCACTAAACCCCCTGCACACACACACACAGACCACCACACCTCTACTCACACAGACATCACACATGCTAATTACCTAATCGTTATTGTCTGTCATTTTATGTCATTAGGTGTGTTGTGAAATTGCCTTTATGGATATTAATGGCAGCTGACGCGCTCCTGTGCCTTATTCCCAGGCATTGTTTGGTTTTGCTCTCGGGAATTTTCTCCCCATCAAATCAGAAAGCCACCACGGCAGATGGATTCATAATTGGGACAAGCAATTATTTCCACTGCCAGTGTAATTCATCCGAAATGTATGGGACGGAACAATGAAGGGCTGACAGCCTCTTTTGCCTCTTGTTTCATCTCACTCCTATTTTTTTGGAGGGGGCAAGATATGAGGACAGAAAGTAAACAGAGAGATGGAAAAAGGAGAAAGAGATAATCCCTAATTAGCAAATCCTACAGTGGCTGCATCCTTCATCCATAATCCCTGGACTCTGATTTTTAAGACAGAACATAATTTCATACCTGGTTTAACACAGTGTTTGCAGAGTCAGTGACATTATATGATGCTGCTTGTGTTCCCCCAGTGTGATCATCGCAGCTGCTGACTCATCGCTCTTTGCAACTTGGCTGCAGTCACACTCACAGCACTGGAACATGTGTGTGTCCGTACAACATTATTTAAACCCTGGGAGCTGGGGGGGGGGGGGGGGGGGGGGGGGGGGGCGGCTTAGCTGTTGTCTTTGGATTCACCTTCCACACTCACCTGTTCTCGGCTTGTTCCAGCCGCTTCCTCTGAGCCGCACTTGGCAGCTTTTCACTTCAACAACTTCAAGTGGCGTCGCGAGATTGCTGGTAGAAATTCTGAAAGTTTGAAGGACTTCATCATCCAGAAATCATGTGAAGTGGCACCAGTAATGTATTCTTTATAACAGCAGGTGTGGAGACTGAAGAAAATGTTTTGGATGAAGTTGGCGAGTCCTTATTGTGAACATGTGAGTGTGTGTCTGCTCGTAGCAATCAGGTTTTTGTCTTTTTTTCTTTTTTTTTTATGCCCCCATGGGGGTTTTATAAAATTTGTTTTTGGGAATTTTGTCTTTACACATGAAATGCAACAGAGAGACCAAACCAGACACGCTATGGTTACATGGTATGTGTTGATGCCCCGCCTCATGCATGTTTAATATTTTTACTTTTTTTTTTTAATCCTGATTTTTATGTTTTGTTGGTTTTTCATTCCCTGATCCAGATGAGTAAAGTGTCATCTCAGCTGAAAGTGAACTTGAGACAATTTTTCATGACCACAATGCATTTCTTCTTCATCAAAACTCACCTGATGCAGCCTTTCTGCATTTTCTTAATGTCATTGTTGGTTGCAAAGTATACTAGCAACAACATACACACACACTTATGTTTCCCCGAGTTTTCGACCACATCAAACAGCCCCCTATATTGAATTGAACTTGCTCAGGTCATGTGATGACCCGGGTTGTGCACATAAGTCAGGTGATGGGAGATCATAGCGTCTTTGGCACCGAATGAATATGTTTTAAAATGCTCTTAATTCAAAGAACTTATACATGTGAGCAAACCACGGCACTCATTCAGCAGGTTTGAGCCATACATGTGCACACATACTGTATGCACACACACAGTCACACTAACACGTTGCTTAGAGAGGCTTTGTTGTTTGCTCAAGGTGGCCACCTGTCTGCACAGTTCCCCTTTATGTCACAGAGAAACAATGGAGTCTTTTGGACATGACATGACAGAGGCCTGAACATGTTTTCTCGCTGTAACATGTGAAAGAACAGGACGATGAAACACATCACTGTCAGAAATGTGTTGTAACACACACACACACACACACACACACAGTGAAAATTAGATTTCTCTCTCCCTGTGTAAGAGAGGAGCTGCTGTCTGACAACAATGCCGCTCTGCAGAGTTTGCACAACAGTGCAGTTGTCTCTATGATGTCACTTCCTCTATTTATAGAGGGACATGCTCTCACCTGTGCTGGTGGTAAGCAACATGTGATGCCAAAGCAGAGGTTTGAAAGGTTCGTCGCTGTTGTTCATCAGAGTTTAAAAAGCTCGGGTTTACAGCTCTAATGCTGCTGCGAGTGCATACTGTAAAACGGTCTATCAAACCTTTCTTTTGAGTCTTTTCAATCTTATCGCCGTATGGAAGTGAGGCAAGCTACCCAAAGCGTTGGCCGTCAATAAAAGCCCAGTGATGGTTTTTGTTGTTTTGTTCGTCTCGAGTCGAGTGCAATTTACAGGGTTGGGTTGTCTGGGTCGATAGCTGTGTTGATTTGCTTTCAGTCTTCAAGCAGTGCCCCTTTTCTAAAGAGCAAAATTGACATGTTCTCAGCGGCAATGCCACCACCCCTGTGTTTTAGCTCAGTGTGAGACTGAGGCCGGTCAATAGCTGAGACTTGCTTCACTTCCTGCTGCGCTGCTTACAATTACAGCCTTGAATCAGTAGCAAGGATTACTCATAAAAACCTGCTCTCACTCTGTGCGTGTGTGTGTGTGTGTGTTTTTGTGTAGCTGCGCAAGTAGGGCAGGAGAGATAGTGTTCGCAATCACAAAATATGACTTTCATTCAGCATGAGGATTTCATTTCAGACCTCAGGTATAATATTCATGCTGCAAAATTGCATTTCTTTTGTGTGCGGCTGCTGAAAAGCTCCAGTCGAATAGCTAAAGGCGCTCGCCTGTGAATTACAAGTGTTGCCAAAGTTGCCCAAATTGTCTGAAATTATGACAGTTATTCAAAGCAACACAGCAATCATCAGGCACCATGATCTATGGACACACAGGGATGCATATTCCACTTGGAGAGTATTACACTTCTGCAAGTTAGGAGGATCCTCCTGATGCACTGCTGGCAGTCCGCTTCCTTTTGGATTTTTCAACAGACTGCAGGTACAATGTGCAGGACAGTAAAAGTAAGAGGAAGAGGAAGTTTGATGTTCTTCAATCCTATAAACCAACATGGTGAACATACACTATGGGGTATTTCCATGTGGAAACTGTTAAAACATTTATTTATTTGCTGTTATGACAGAAGATACAGGTAATACAGACAGATAATCCCCTCTGTCCTCACTTTCAGTTGAATTTGTCTGGAGCCTGCTGGAGGTTACATCTTTGACCTCTTCCATATTGGACAAGCGACCTAGGAAATACCCAGCTGTCAGTGTTAACCGCAGCCACAATCAGTGCCCAGTGGCAGGTCAGACTCCGCTCAGATCAGTTCAGTTGAGTGTTTAACCTGTGTGGAGCGGTCTGCCACCCACCATGCTTAACACAGGGGGCAACCATAAGGATTTTAAAGGGCAAACTCCACCTGAAGATGCTCTTACACCTTTAGATATCATCAATTTGCAGTGTTAAGTGCATTTCAAGAATGCCTCAGTCTGTCTCCTCCATGCTTTATAATTCCTTGGATGCACAGCGCTCGGAGAGGAGAGCGTGGTTTTATAGTGGGCCAGTTTAATAGTCACAACACACAGCTGAAAAATGCCAGAGCAGTGACATTCATTCATTTTAAGTCCGAGCTTACCCCGCATGATTTATGTCGCACCCACCTTCAATGTGAGATAAAGTCAGACGACTGAGAAAAGCTTATCAGGGTTTAACTTTGTGGAGTGCAGTCGGACATTCAGTCACATTCACAATGAAATGTTCGCAGTCCATAGAAAGACAGGAACCAAATGAAATGTGCATTGTGGGTCATATTGTGATTTTATGTAAAAGAGTCTGGACTCCAAGTGATGCTGTCAAAGCAGGAAGTCCTATTCTACTGTGGTACACATTGACGGCCCTTCAACATAAGAGCCTCGGGTAGACCAAGTGGTCTCAGACTTGCACCCCACTGTTTCTCCAGAATGTAAACACTTAATCCTTTGCATGTTGTACAAGTTCAGCTGCATGTCATCGTCCCCTCAACACAGTGGAAACATCTGTGATCTGACTGCACGTGTGTGTGTGTGTGTGTGTGTGTGCGTGTGTGCGGGTGTATGACATTTTGTGTAAAGAGAGTCCTCGGCTGTTAAATGCCACGCAGATATTTGAAGAAATGCATCCTTTTCTTTGATCAAACACTCCAGGAAAGCTGCTGTTGAAGTGCCAGGGCCTGACTGAATGTATCTTGTTATGCAAGCGGATGAGCACGGTTTTCGGTTAATCATTTACTTTTGGAGCATCTCCATTGGCAAGAAACCAGGAGCGGAGTTATTATATCATCAGTAGTATTAAAGATCATAGAGCAGGTTAGGGAGGAAGAAATGAGGCTACAGGTGATCGCAGTCAGAGGCAGGATGTGGATTTGTCGATTACATCAACACGTCTGCACATATTTTCACACTCTCTTCACGGAAGAAACATATTTTCTCACTTCTCTCTGTGAGGAAGCCGCAGAGGAGAAGTCATTCCATCTCTGACTGTTGCACACGCCTAATTAGACTAATTAGATTTTTCTCAGCTGAAGCCTGGAGTTTAACAAGACGCGACTCTCGCCCTTTGCACCATGCTCCTTGATGGGTGAGAATGAGACTTTATATTCACCAGACAGGTAGCACATCACACACTCTCTCTCACACACACACATCCCTTAATGGATCAAATTAGCACTCTGGCACATAAGCCCTGTTTTCCACCCGTTCTTTCACCCCCCCACTTGTTCTCTCTGCATTTTCTTCTGCTTTTCTTCCTCGTTCCTTCTGTCAGAGACAATAGCTGGGTAATTAAAATCTACATTGAGACAAAAGTTGCTTTAATTTAAGTTCATTATACCATGCCAGTCTGTGGCTTCGCGGGAGATCTTTTTTAGAAATCCACTGCCTTGAAACCATGGCAACTGCCGCATAACCTAATTTTCCGCCTAATCGCAGCGAGAGAGACTGCTGAACATTGATTTGGACAATTATGGGGCTACATTTGCAACAAAAGCAAACAAGGCAGAGGCAATGGTTGGGAAAGGTGAAGTGGGGAGGGGGGCCGAGTGAGACTTAAGTGCTTATAGGGAAATGAAAGACAGAGAGAGAGAGGAGAGGGGGCAGCGTGGTGAGGCTACATATCTAAATAGTTTAATGGCTCTGAAATGGCACCTTTTTCTCTGTGTGCAGCTCGTAAATGTCCCGGTGATGTCATTCTTTTCAATCTGACTGACATCCCGTGGCTCCTCTTCGCCACCCCGCCTCATGGACTCATCTCCTGCGCTTCTTCAACCCGGTAATTTGACCAGGAGGACATTTCTACTCATGACAGGCACCACTACATTTTCATTGGCTCTCTCCATGATCACCTCCTCCTGCAGGCTATAACAAGAATTACATAGCGTAGTTTATGTTGTTCTGCTTCTAAACAGTCGCTTCATCCAAATCATCTACTGCAAGAGGTAAATAGCTCTGTAGACAGTTTCCATTTAAGCTGCTGAGGTTTTATGTTTCCACTGCTGAGATTTTTCCTGTCATCCAAATATATTTGGGGACATTTTCTTAGCCATTAAACAAAGCTTGGTTTGAGCCTGTGTTCGCTGGCGTGGAGTATGTTTAGTGTTACTGTAGGCAACAAAAACACTTGGTTTGAGGTCAAGGTTCAGGTATGTTTAAAGGAGTCATGTGAGTTTTCTCTGCTGGAGCGGGTGGTGGGGATTGTTGCTTGCCAAGAGCTCAGCTATCATTGGATTTACAATACAAAAAGGACAGCTCCAGGAGTAAAGGAATTAAGTTTGATACCGATACTCTACTCCTCTAGAATTATAAGTACACAGCAGTTAATGCTAATGTTGGCTTTATTAGCAAAAACTAACACGTAGCTCCCTTAATATTAGGCAAATAAAAGACTTGAGGGTATTTCTGTCCAAAACACACCATTACTTGTTATTTACTATCACCAATTTCTAATGAATGTAGGTTTGCATAATGCAGTTGGTGCAGCAGGTAAAACAGACCTGTATCCTGCTCAAACATGCCATTAGAGATGTTAAGCTCGCACACTGCTGGTGCAAAAGGTGCAATATGTAGTCTATTTTAGTCTGACAGCTGCTGGAAAAGAATTTACATTTCTGAAATCCTCTTTCCTTAAAGCGTCTGTGCAGAGCCCTGTTAGTATATCAGGTGTCATTTTTTCTCACTAATTCATGTACATGCATTACTATGAGTGCTTTGTAATATGAATTAGTAATTTGAAGTGAATAATGAATTCTTGCATAACATTTGTTCTCCAAAATACTGTACGTACAGTAAATGTTCTGCAGGGACAGCTGGTTTGGAGTTCTGGCACATTTTTTATTCCAATTGACTTGACTGAACTAAAAATTTTTAAAAAAAAAGTAGTTTCAGTGGAAAAAAAAGTAGGTCCAGTCCTTGTTTGTCAAATAGAATACTATACTTGTTTGAGCACCAGAAGTAGTAGATTTGCAAACTATGTGCACAGCTAGATACTAAGAGGCAAATGAGGAAATATGTGACCTTTAAACTCAGCCAGTTGGTCTGTTTGCCAATGACAAAGGCCTCAAGCTCTGCTCAGCAACACCACTGCATGCCAAACAATTTGGATTTTATTACAAGCAGGAGGGGCCGTTTGATTGGTTGAACCCTCAGAGGACAAAGGTCAGACGGTCCAAAAGTTGAGACGGGCTTTACTGTAATAACACCAGCTCATTGTGGGGTATCATTACCTCCTCAGCAGGGTCAGATGCTTGTTTTGGCTGACCTGGCTTCAAAGAGACACGGTCGAGTTGCGTTGCTGCTACGTGACCTCACTCAAATTGGGTGGATTCTGGGTAATGGTGATTATGAGCGGGCTCATGCTGAGAAGAACGTGGTGCGGTTAAGTCAGCACAGGAAAGAGAAAGAGGCATAAAAGTCAGACACACTGAGGTGCTGTGTTGTGCTTGTGCGTGAACGCGTGTCCACTGGTTCTCTTTTGTGGGCGTAGGTAGGTGTGCGAGGGGGCCGTCATCTCAACTCTTCCCTGCAGAACTAATGGCGATCCATCGACCAAACACACTCAATTAAGTTATGCAAATGCACTAATTGCAAATGTGCAGCCGTCCTGCCTCATCACTTAACCCTCAGTAACCTGTTTAAAGGTTCCCATACCAGCTCACAGTTTGGCTGGCAGGATGGATTTGTCTCTGGCATTCAACAGAGGATGAATAGAGGGTGGGTTGGGTGGGGAGAGCGTGTGGGAAGGGAGGAGGGTGTGGGTGTGTTTCAGCATGTACATGTGCAGGGGCAAAGAAGAAAAGAGAGATCAAAATTGCCCCTCTGCCAATCAAAAAAACCCAATTATCATCCTCAATCAGCACTAGAAAGACACAAAGAGCCGCTCTCATACAATGGATCAGTGGTCTAGACCAGAACAATTACTGCATAATTAGTTCATCAGACGATCCCAGATTGATCCAACTTTGATTTGCATGCAGAATTGGGTCGGAGAAAAGCCCGGCTTTGAGCATCTGCAAGATGTTCCCATCAAGCCGACGGAGGCTCAGGCTGTGCCAGAGATGAGAAACGGTAAGTGTCCGAGAGAGGAGCAGTTCAACAAAGCAAAAATGACATAGTGAGAAAAATGTCTTGGTCGAAAAATTGAGCTCCATCACCCTGTTACACAGGTTATTGGAACTTTTGCACTGCCTTGTGCTTTCAGGGGGGGCGGGGGTGTAGGATCAGGGGGGAGAGAAATTACTTTTGTATTCCTCCAGCTAGCACAGTATGGAGTGATGAAGCTCTTTTTAACCTAAATGCCCCCAATTTGAATCTTTCTCCATAAGTGAAGATTTCGGTGACGAGGGTGTGATTCCTGTCATTACAGAGTGGACTCACTGCAGTGCATGATTGCGAGACAGAGGCTGTTATTCACTTGACCAGCCTGGACCTGATTCTGTAGCGGGGAGGCCCCCCCCCCACCTCCTCCGATCAATGACAAGGAGAAGGTGGAAGGGGGAGAAAGTGGTCTGAACTTGTCACAAGGAAAGCGTCACGCTGGGTTTCTTTCAAAATCCGAGCTCGATCACTTTCTGGGAGAGAAAAGGCGCCCTGCTTTCTGCAGACTGTGAATAGGCCGTGATTGCCTGTGATACAAAGAAACGGGGGTACAGGTAATGACTGTGTGGTTTTGACAGACGCCACCCAGCAGCAGCAGCAGCAGCAGCAGCAGCTACATCGCTAGATGCTCCACCATTTGATTTGGGATAACTGTTGCTATGGAGACCGCACTGTTTGATTGGCGCCCTGCTTTTTGGAGAGGGGGACTGGATTTCCAGTGTTTTGCTGATTCTGAGGGAAGTATTATTTAATACCAAAGAGGCTCATACACTATGAGGCTCATTTAGCTAAGCAGAGGTGAATCTAAAATGAACATATTTAATTCAATTTAAAAGTGAATTCATCTTTTTAAAACCTTAAGACAAGAAGACTGTTTTTTTGTTTTGCTTTTTTTTTGCAAATAACATGAGTCAAGGACCTTTTTTAAGCTTCTGAAGGACACAATGGTCCTCTGTATTTAGGAGGACAGGGAGTTGGAAATTACCTTTTATATACTACAATGTCTTTCTTTCTTTTTTCTTTCTTTTTTTTTTTTTTTATATTAGAATATATAAATATATTCTGAAGCAAATTCATGTCTCATACAGAACTTTTCTGTTTTTCTTTTCTGAAAGGGATAAGGAAAGAAAGTGGATTGTTAAATATTAAAAAAGTAAACTTGTGTTGTCTCATGCTTCAACTTAGTATTGACTTTTTCAATATTTGAACAGTTTTTGACCATGATTTGTCCTGAACCTTGACTTCAGGAAAGTGCTGCAAAGTGCCCAAACAGAACCATAAGAACATGACTCTTGCTTCAGCTGCAATGAGCAGACACTGAGGGAAAAAACAAAATACATTTGACTGTTTAGACTGGATATATTTAAATATGACCTTATTTTGTCTGATAAAAATAAATAAGGGGATAAAGGATTCAGAAGGATTCTACTCTCAGCAGCATGGAGGGGGGCTTTCAAACAACACTTAAACCCTCATGTTGGGAGATATAATTCAACAGCCAAATAAATAAAATGTGAGAAATTCCAATGATTTCAAAAAATGAGGGTGAGTGAAGAGGCGTCTGGGGGGACTTCAGTAGCTGCTTTTCCTAAAGTCAAGGCTGCATGTTACCTCCCGACTATCAATTTCCTCTAATCCCAGGCACATGTATCCCCATTAATTCAATAGTATACTGTCCTCCACCTCCTTTTCCCATCTCACGAAATCCAAACTGCACTTTCCCAAGGAAATAGCATAAAAATGAATGGGTGAAAGCAGTCAGAGCATGGAAATAAACTCGTGGCCCTGTTTCTGGGCTCACAGGTCGATCATGAGGCTAAGTCCAGGCTTAGACTACACCAAGGTTGAGGATGAAAGGAAGATCTATTTCTGTCCAGCTCTCCTTTGTAATTAGAGAGGAATCCATACGGTGTAGTTTCTCAACCAAGTCTACAATTCTGCCCGAGCCATAATTTACTTAATTACTCAGAGACGCCTCTTTGATTCAGTCAATATCAAAAAGAGCTTTCTGGAGGAGAGGTAGGGAATGATAGTAATTTTGAGGCTGTGTGGCTCCCGTTCGCTGCTGTAAGGAGAGCTGTTTCTTTTTCTTTTGCTTTTTTTTTTTTCTTTTCTTGTGAGCAATAAACTGATTATAGATGAGAGGTTGTCAGACATGTCTGTTGTGCCTTCTTTTACTTGACAGAGTGATTTAAGAGTGAGGACTTCAGTAAAAGTACACTTTTAATCCCATAATAGTAGAAATAGCTCATATTGATCCCATCTTTCTGTCTGCCTAATGTCCTTCAGCTGTTGTGTAGAGCTGAGACGGGTGCAATTTAGTTTACATTCATTTCATTTGATTCAAACGGCAAATTGGAAATGAAATTCAAACAGAGGAATATGACAGCGTTTTTACAGAACATCAAGTTCTTCAAATCTAAAGAAAACAAGCTGAAAACCTCGGTCCACACACAGAAAAAAAAAAAAAATCCCAAAACAGCCTCACCAGAGTTCATTGAACCTTGGGGATTTGTAAGACCTCTGTATGAGATCCTCGAGGCGACGACAGGCAGGGTGCCACTTACCTGCTGGAAATCCTGCAAGCGTTTTTTCTCCCCTAACCAGAGAGGGAACGCGCCAGGCCTTACTTGAAAGCTTCTCTCTGCAGGGCTGAGATTAGAAGACATTCCTCTCTGTTTCCACTCGTGTAGGGAGTACGTAAGTGGTCACCGCAGCCCTGATGCAACACGCGGTCTCCAGCGCCTTTGAAGCGGCTGGATAAGCCGGCCTTGGACGCTGGCTAGTTCAAAAGGGCCCACAGAGGGATTTTGAAACAGAGGAAGGAATCCAGCTCTTCCTCAGATCATTTCCAGCCTCATTTCCCAACGTGTCAACAAACAGTCTGAGAGGGGCAAAGGAAAAAAATCCTGGAAGGTTTATAGGTGACTGAATGACTCAGGCATGTGGGTCGCTTCACTCTGGGAGGGCAGGGCAGACAGAGGAAGGAAGGGGAGACCAATCTCTGAACAGTTTCTTCATTTTTACATCTTTGTTTCTTTGATTTAGAAGGAAGCTCTCCATCCTCTGTCTCTACAGATGATGTGGTGAGTACAGTTTTATGATATCCAACAGAAATGATGGCCAAAAGTATAAATCTACATCCTCTGGGGACCATGAGTTCCTGTGCTAAATTTCAACACAATCCATCTAGTAATTGTTGAGATGTTGAAGGCAGAACGGAAAATGGAAATGCTCCCTTCCCATCATGCCCTTCATGTCAAGTGCTGACATTCAAAGAACCAGTGGAACCAGACCAGTGATCTCACAGCACTGAGACGTCCAGGCCCACAGAGGACAAATCTGACTCTGACCTTAACCTCAGGAAGCCAAGAAGTCACCAGCCATGATTCCAGCGCCAAACAGTCTCGCCTTGGTCTGGACAAGCTTAACAGGCTTTTGTCTCTGGACTGAAAACAGTCTTCAGTTTCCCTTCAAAGTTAGAAAAACACATTCTGTATGTGCTGCATATCACAGAAAGGTTAGTGAAACATCAAAACCCAGGAGACCATCGTACTCACGGCTGCCAAAAGGGAAAGTTCTACATGTCTCGTGGATCACTGTGCACACTTTTCACTGTAATTCAGTGTGACACGTTTGGTATCGTTGGAAACTTCAGGATCTCGAATTCAAAATGAAGTTGAACAAATCTTGGCTGTGCACCATATGCTTGAACGAAGGACCAACCAATGGAAGCCACAGCCAGGCTGCCAGTCCTTCTCTACTGGAAAGAAAAAGTTACAATAATCACACAAGTGTTATTTTTGGGAAGGTTTCGACACATTAATAATGTGTGAGCCCCGACTAAAGCCCCGGTTCATACTGGAGACAGGACAGTGATTGTATCTGTGATGAAGAATGGGCTTTGGTATTGTATCAACCACAAAAGCATCGACTATTATTCAAAGAAACAGTACCCTTTTAGATAAAAAAAACAAGATACAGCACTTTCTACAAGAACAAGAATAGCTTATAGTTGTCATTCAAAAAAAAAAAAAAAAAAAACCCTCAGTACCCTTGGTAATAAAACAAATAAAAAATACATTTTCTTATTTACCTCTAGCGTCAAGTGCAGATAGTTTTGGTGTTATTTGTCAAGGCTTTGGCGATATCCATCTGTGAGATTTGGGGAATGAATGGACTTCAGTTCAATTTAGTGGGATCATCTCTCTCCAGAAACAATGTCCCTGTTACTCTGGATAATCCACAGACGTTAACCGTGAAAAGTTTTTATTGGAACTACTTTCTGTCAAACAAATCACCATCACAACAACTAGACTCGGTTTGTATTCAGCCCAAACTGTTTGGTCCTGAATGCATCTTTCTTTCACTAAGTACACCGCTGTGAACCAATTACAGTAATTACTGTTGAATTAATTTATTTTAATTGGATGTACATTATACAGCATGAATTAAAAAGTGCAAGTTCTGTGGACTCACTGTCACTGGTGTGGTGAATGCAAATGACAAAGCAGAGCTGGAAGAGTGTCCTGTGTCATTTAGATCTCCCACCGTTATGCCGACACTAATTACTCTCTAACAGGCATCATTTCTGCTGACAAGAGCCAAGGTCATTGGCTAGAAATAAAAAGTAAAAATTTTCAATCAAAATTTTTTTCAAAAATTACCACGAATTTGAAGTGGTAAATGTGTTAGTGTCATTCCCTTGTATGAATCAGGTGCTCATAAACCACATTACAGTCTGCACTGGTATTTAAATGTAGGCAAAGTGGAAGGAAACATGACTATGCAGAACAAGGGCATAACAGTTGTGCAAATTGCGCTGTAAATCGTGGGCTGTATTATAAAGTGTCACCCTCTAAATATCACACAGCAGGGGCCACACACACAAGAGTGGAGAGCTTGACAGGTGTCGCAGGAGGAGGTCAGGGTGGGTGGATGAGTCAACCAAGCTTTGGACTTTAAAATAGGAGGCCACTGTTTGTTTCCTATTTCCGACCGTCAGTAAACATGTCTCTTTCAAAGCTGTTCCTGAACCTTTGCCACTTCGTGATTATAGTAACCATGACGACGAAGCTCTACTGACCTAATAAGTGCCTTTTTAACCCCAGAACTGAAATACACTCTGCACTCAACTCTGAACAATAGATTCCTCCTCCTTTTCTATTGATTCCCACTCAGCCAAACAGAAACAGCATGAAGCAAAGAAATGCTAACAGCACATTTTAATATCGTTCAGTCGTTGATGGATTATCCTTCATCTTGTAGCAGCTTATCAAAACTGTTTGTTGTCCGTGAGCGTGTGTGGCTGATATCCCAGCACCGAAGGGGCCGTGCAGAAGTGAAATGCCTGCAACAGGGAAGAAGCTGAGCTTTGGGGGGGAAGCAGAAGTGAGTGACATTAGGTTCCTGTTGCTGCTTTCACTGGCTCCACTGCTGTGACCATCCAGTCGCCTTGAGCTAGCTGCCCTTCAGCGAAAAGCCGCTCCAGGTGAGGTCTGATTCCCCAGTGTTGCCCCGCTGGTTACCACACCGCACACTGACCACCTGCACCAGTGGAGCTTGTACTGTGCTTTTATGCATTTGATACAGCATACATTCCCCCCTCTCCACAGCCTCTCTGTGTCTCTCTTCACTGGCCTGTCAAATTGCCCGTTGGAGAAAAAAACATGGTGGAGCCTGAGCTTTTTTTTTTTTTTTTTTTTCTTTAAAAAACACAGACAAAAAAAGAGCCCACAGGTTGTCCGTCCACGGCTAAGTGACAGGTGTCCGAGGCTGTGTGTGTGTGTGTGTGTCTGGTCAGACGACAGATCCTGCTAATCCTGTCCGTCCCAGAGGACAGGCAGTGTGACTGGGTAATTGGCCACTGACTGAGCAAGACCACTCTGGAGGCACTGCTTATTGAACCACTGTCAGAGAGGGAGAGAGAGGGGAGGTGGAGGCATAACGAGGCTGGAGAGGAATGGAGGTGAGGATAGAAAAAGAGGACAAATGCAAGACAAAGATGAGAAGTAACAAGAGCAAAGAGAAGTGATACAGATTGAAATAAATAACTAAAGAAGGAACAGGAGCGAGTGAGGGGGTGAGGAAATGAAGAGGTGGCGAGAGCGTGGGTGGGAGGGTGAAAGAGAGAGATGGAGAAAGAAAAAAAAATGAATCGAAGTGAGAGTGAAGAGTGGAGAATTTTAGAGTGACCCCGAAGCCACCGTTTCCTCTTCTCTCAGCTGAAATGTGACACTTTCATGATTACACTGGACCCCCTTTTTTGGGGGGCCGGCTTAATCTTAAAAGGATGAGCGGGCAAGGGGATACAGGGGAGAGTAGGAGGAGGAGGAGGGAGGGTGTGGGGGGCATGGTAATGGAAGTATAGGTTAATACTTCCCTCCTCCAGCTGGCCACCTAACAAATTGCCTTGTAAAAGCAGAAGCGATGGATAAATAAAGAATGAAATAAAAAAAAGTATATCCCTCCAGCAAATTGGCTGTCATTGGATTATCCCCTATAAAGCAGGATTTGTGTGCCTATGTGTGGGTAGACTTTGGGGTATATGTGTGACCACCTTCTTGCATCACATAGATGTCAAGTGTGTGTGTGTGTGTGTGTGTGTGTGTGTTGTGCGCGCGTGTTAAGAGATGGCTGGTGGTATCAGGCCCGGGCAGAAAAGGTAAACGGGGAGAGAGGCCTGGATGAGCGATCACTGCTTCATCGGCTCCATTAAACACACCAATGGCCTGTCACCGAGACACCCAACACACATACACACACACACATACACACACACACATCCACGAGGCCCAGTGACAGGTAATAATGTTATATAGGTGACTTGACACATTTATATGCCAGAAAGTTTTAAAGTATTTGTATAGAAGATATATTCAATGTACAGTATATAAAAATGTGGAGGATATGACCTTGGCCAGTCTGGAACTCCTGTCTCTAGATGTCTTCATACATGAAACATACACACAACTATCACTGTACTATACATTGAACTGAATGATAATATATGCATTGACAAATTAGATAAAATCCTAATAATTAATTGTACCATCAATCGATAATTAATAAATTTAAATTTAGGGGCAATTTAGGGCAATTGGTTCAGGCGCTTTAAGATTTACTGAAGCCAGGTCATCACAGGTCATGCTGCTACCTGTGTAGTGTTACCTGACTGCATGTGCATTAAAGTTTCTCTGCCCTTTGAAGGCGTTTTGCGCCATCCGCTCCACAAATATGCATTTCTTTAGAGGTCAAAGTTTCACAGGGCGCCAGTGGAACAGTCAGAGTCTTGTTTGATTACCTCAGCAGTACTGTGGTAAGACCAGCTGCCCTCCAGGTGATCCCAGATTGACAAAGAACACATTGTTGCTGCCAAAGACTGAATCAGCAGCTTTTTCTTGTCTGATATCCTCCCTAACTCCGGGCAGTCACGCCTTTAAAGAGAGCAGAACTCAAGAAGTCAAAGGCCTGTCATGTTTGAGAAAGTTTCGGGTTGAAAAAGAGGAAGAAAAGGTCAGTGAAAACATTAGAAGATAAGAGAGGGATCAAGAAAGAGATGAGTACAGAAGGTCGTCGAGTGGGCAGAGGAGGAACAGCTTGTCCAAGCCAAAAAAAATCAATAGGTGCTTGAGAGTCAACAGCGTGTGGGTGGTCAATGGCATGATTCACGCTCATTAGCACAGCATTTGACTTGAGTGTTTGACCTCGTACCCGACCATCCCACTCTCACAGTTGAGCTATGCAGAAATTGTTGAGTTGAGCAGACTCAATTGATAATTAAGGCATAACTGACTGCAGTAAGGCAAATCAGATTTGAAAAGACTCCAAAGAAAATACATAAAACAAACGCTGTTGTCATTACATTACAGTGAATAGAGCAAAATTGAAGCTCACTCACACAGCTTGGGTTTATTCAGCGATCCTTCAGGGAGGAAATTTACTTTGTTTTTTCTGTAGCACCTCTGCAACATCCCTCAGAAGAAAACCAATATACAGTATGTCCCAGTCAGTTTTCTCCCCTTCCTTACAGTCATTTAAAATGAAATTAAAATGACTGATAGCAACCAATCAATGGTGGTAATTTCAGCAAATGATGCAGCACTGTCTCAAACTGTAGTAAAGTATTGATTCAGCTGCAGCCTGCAGTAAGCCATTTATCCTCCATTTAAAACAATCTCTTGTAATTACCTTAAACTGCTTCTTTTTTTTTTTTTTTTGCATCATGGAAGGCGAAATTAACGGCAGCTACTATGTGCAACAAATTACATGTCATTAAAATAAAATAAAATAATGTATGCAGTCATCTCGAGCTCCTGGAGGTTTTGAATAAAATGTAATAATGTATGCGCTCATTTTGAATTCCCTGCGGTTCTTCTTGATCACAGCAAGATCAAGTCTTACAGTCGGACTGCAGCGTGTCTTGCTCAAGCCCTGCACTCATTTCAGCAGGAGTCTGTTGAAATGCTTTTGAGCAAGGCACCAAACCTAGTATTGTCCTATGCATGCAACTTTGTACCTGTAAACTCAGTTTTAAAAGTTTGTGTGTTCAGGTCTATGCTTGCAGGCTACAAAGTGTGGACATTTTGTTTTTGCCTGTAAATTACATCTAAGTTTGTTCACTGTTTGTTCTCTATTGTCAATCTTAATTTTACATAAGTCACTTGGTAAACAAAGCTTCACAGAGTCAGGTAAAAAACCTGATTGCTTTTTGAGCAACACTACAAACAAGGCTCTCTGGCAATGTCAGCCTGTCAACCAGTCCACCAGTGCAAATCTGAATCCTGATGACTTCAGCTACACCCTGACTTTTCATATATCACCATCAAGCTGGTCAAAGTTTTCATTTATTCAGTGAAATATTTCAACTCCTAAAAGACTGTCACTACAGTAGTGATAGCATTCAGCTCAAAGCACTGCTGTGCCTACAATGCACACAGCCGCTCGGTGCCGCTAGCATGACTGTAGACCCTCGTTTCACTTTCACCATCTGACAAAATCTGTATAAACCTTATAATAGATGGGACAAGCAACTTAGTTATGCTAGCATGGTGTTACAGATGTTAACTGAACTGAATGGAGAGTGGAAACTTTAAACAGACAGAATATGCTCAAACTTGCACAGACTTGAGAAACAGGTTTAAACTGGGCACGAACAAAAGTGAAATCATAAGTATAAAACTCTATTCTGAAGTTATTCCATAATCATTCTCAATATAATGAGGATGATGTAATGTATAATGACAGTAGTAAATGATTGCATTGCCAAATGACAGTCTGCAGTTCCTGGTTTGACCCCATGATGCCATCAGAAACCGCAGCCTGGCTGGATGGCGTCTGGCTCGCAGATAAACTCAATTCAAAACCAATTCAATTTCGCTCAGTTCACTTCAAAATGTTGCTCCGTAACAAGGCCATTTGGTTTGCTTTGAAGACAGATTTACGGTAAAAAAGCCATAATAAAAGTGTATGTCAGATCACCACAACATAAAACGACTGCAGATAAGACCACACATGGGGGATAATTGCAAAGCAAGTCTCATCTTGTCAATATAAAGTTCTTACATAAGCATAAGAAATGACTTTATACTGCAGTAATGAGTCCCTTTCTGTTTAAAGAATCCGTCCAAACTGCTTTTACAGCTGTTGACCTGTGCAGATGAGAGAGCCAACAGCTTTTTTTTCAAAGTTAGTTCGTTATTATTCCAGTTAACTCAGTCCTGTCTCACAGCAGCAATGTCGCTGCTGCTGCAATTGTTGCATCCAAATATCGATTCAGCTGTCTAACGACACTGGCCTGACGTGAAATATGCTTTTGCTTTGATAAGGAAATCACAGCCCCTGTGATGACCACCAAGAACGCTCCCGGCCTGTGAGAGGTAGTGGGTGACATCTTTTGACAAGGTTAACAGATGATCAGTAAAGAAGTGGCTCCCCGTGGCCCTCATGTGGTCCCTGCTCCTTCCTTCCTTCCCCCTCAGTATCAATCAATACCTGTTAACAAAAGCTCTGCAGGGCTCCTCTCCACTCTCTGCACTCTTATTCATATTTCAGGATGTTATTAGAGCGCACAGTGAAATGTCAAGATCTTTACAAGGTAAATATCTCTCAGAATGTCACAGGGAGAGTCGAGGGGGGTGAAACTACTTTTCTTCTCTGCTCTGTTTTTCACTGTCAGAGCTGCGAGCTGCCGACATTAGGGCAAGAATGATTTCTCTGCCGGCAGCTATTTCACAAAGTCGTTTGTTTCTGCCGTGTTTTCAGTGATCATATTGGCGTGGGTGTTTGCATTTTAATGGCTGGGCTGCAGAGGCTGCAGAAGGGGAGCTGCTGCAAGGAAGATCAGGGCGGAGCTGGTCAGACAGCAGGGGAAGGTTGGTGTATGCATAGAAATGGACTTTCGCATGTGTTCACAACAGTTGCCTGAGCGCACCTTCCTCATTGCAGCGCCTTTGGTGTGCAGCAGAAATGAACCAACAGTCCTCTTAATCAAGTGGACGACAGTCGTGTCTGAGAAAATATTGATCTGATCAAAGGACCGAGATAAAAAGTGGACGGCCGGCAGGTAAGAAACAGTTATAGGAGGTTTAGAGGCCGGGTTAGAGCTTATTTCAAGTCATGCAAGGTGGGCTCAGCTGCACAAGAGGCCTGTTGATCAGAGGAGAATCAGAGTCAGACTCTTCTCTTCTCCTCTCTTCTCTTCTCTGTTTCATGCATCAGCAGTGACAATAACAGCCGCCTCACCCAGGACATGAAATGTGTATTTCTACCAGGGATCATGTCTATTTTTGAGTTGTTTCCTTACTGAACATCTGTGTGATGCTCCCGAGCGACAGCTTCGCCTGCCTGATCAACGAAGCAGAAAGACAGGGAGGAGAAGGAGAAAGGAGAGAGAGAGAGAGAGAGAGAGAGAGAAACGGCGGCGTTTCAGGTGATGACAACATCTTTGTCAACCTCTGGGATTGTGGGTAATGAGGCTCTCATGGAAAAGCCAGCTTGGTGATGTCACAGTGCCAAGATGAACAAGCACAATCAAAGACTCATCTGACAAGAGGCAAGGAAGAGCACGGTTGTTCCTTCTCCCAAATATCTCTCCTTCCTGTCTTCCTCGTTGGTGACAATGAGAGTGGCGACAGCTCCTGGCTGACCTCATTCATCGCCACCTCTGTAAGAAAGATGTCTGTTCTCCGTCTCTGACAACCTCCTGTCTTCCCTTCACATTTACCAGCTGCTTTCCCGACCGCTGTTTTTCACTTTTCGCCACACACAAGGGCCATCTGGGTAATTACAAGGTACAGCTGACAAAGCTACCGCTCCTTTTTTATTTACCACTCAGCTTGTTGACAGCACCGACAACTTCTGTGTGTGCATCCACTGTACAGTCACTAGCTTTTAGCAGCTAAACTCTCACTGATGAATAGTTTCCATGCAAACTGCAATCTTGTATTGTAACCACTCTCATTTCAATTAAATCACCTGGCCAGTCAAAGGATGCAATTGTCTGCGATAATTGCAAGAACCTTGCAAGAAATTGCCAGAGCAATTCTGTCCATTTAACATCTTACCTCAGATCCTAAATTGATCCTTTTGGTGTCCTCATGTGCAAGGCTGTTGTGGTTGAAATACAACGTGTCATTCTGTCTCCTCTGGCTCTGTGCTGAAGGACTGAGCGGGGATGAGAAAGAGCCAAGCTTCAAGAACCAGAACAACACACCTCATTGTACCTGCCACCCTGTACTTACCAGGTTGCACTTGAGGTTTGTTCTTATCCAAGCTGCTGCAGCTTTAAGCAGGTGTGGTGAACTTTTGGTCCCACAGTGCCACCTACTGACGAAAACTAATTCAAGAACTTACAGTAAGATATACAATGGGTCATTTTAGCCCAGAATTGTCCCTCTGATGGCCAAATTAGCCTGGTTAATATTTTATATTCTTGCGCTATTTCCCGTCTAGATGAAAGAAAGAGGATTAAACCACAAAACAATGAAAAGCAAGATATTCAATTTCTTCTAAACCTCTCTCTATTTGCCGTAAAATGGCAGAATTAAGTTGTTCAGCCCATTTTGCTCAGAAAACTAGTCGATTTGTCTGCGATGAAAATGTCTAAATGTTGCTGAGGTCACAAGGGGAGGGGGGGGGGGTTCAGTGGAGAAACAGGGACTCGGTTTGGAGTGAGGCAGAACAAAACTATTAAATCTTTCATCATTTCCTATTCTCCTATAACCTTGTTGCGCTGGTGGAGCTGAGGTCTAGACATTGTGGAAAGGCAACAGCCATCCATCATGTCCGATTATGCCGTTTAGATGTAATTGCAAACCCTTAAGGATTGCTCTTCCATCCTCATCCCCGCACACATAGACACACAAACGCCCGTGAACACGCGCACGCCACACGGCCGGCACAAACACACACACGCTAACACACACCTGCAGGGGAGAGAGAGGGTAGAATATCACTGCCGGCTCCGCAGACAGAAGAGACAGAGAGAGGGAGAGCAAGCAGCCACCTCCATACACATTTCACAGACAATCAAATTAGAGCTGGCGTTCGATACATCACTGACAAATTGTTTATTAAACAAAAGGCTTGAATTGCAGCATAACTGAGAGAGATTTTGGAGACAGAGAGAGAAGAGGGGGCTGTAAGACTTTCACGTGTGTGTGACTGAAAGCACACATTATATGCCCATGTAAGGAAGATAGATTTTCATGTTACCCTCATTCGCACAAACACACCATTTATGTCCTGTTCTACAAAGGGAGCCTCATCCTTTAAAACGCAGCGTGACGATATAAACTCTGGAATAAAACAGTGGCAGTGAGGTCACGGGTGGAGCATGGAACGAACACCGTTTGATTCCCAACGGGGCCACCCACGCTCGTGTGGCACTGTGAAGCACTTTGGTTAAAAGCATCCACCATATGGTATGTTAATGTGCTCCGATCATTTGTTTCCTGTCATCTCCCGCATTTAAACACGAGGAACCTAAAGGTCATATGGAAGCATAATTAATATATGTTATTCTACAACCGGCATTTTGAAGTGACAACACGGTTGGGAGTGGGAAACTCCAACTGGAAGAAGCTGACGTGTGGAAAGATGCTGCACATTATGCGAACGTCTAACACTTCAGATTCCTCTCAGACAACGCTTCGCAGGAGAACGGATGTCAAACTGTTTATTTTAAAGGAAAGTATTTTTTAAAGTGTAGTCAGGTTCACAGCAGCTACACTGGTTTCCAGAAGCACTTAACATCAAAAACATGTCAGTTCATGTTCAAAAATGTGTAAAAATATAGAAACCTCTAAAATCACTCCTGCTGCAGACAGTAGATGTGGATAATGCAACGTGGAAACCCACAGTCATAACAACTGTGTCCAGATTCTAATGTTTAGTATGTTAAACACTCATAGTTTTTACAGCTACATGACCAGTACTATGTTGTGCAGTCACTTCCTCATAGCTCCAAAGCTCCACTGTAGAGTTATCAGAAATCTATAGGCAACAGGAATGGCTTGGGCTAGCTGAAGTTTGATATTATTATTATTATATTTCCTCTAGACTAGTAAGTAACCAGCTGCTAATTGGCTACGTAGCGATAGCAAAACTTACAAATAGGTCCTTTAAAGGGTTTATGTTGGCAAGTTGTGCAGTCAGCTGGATCATGCTAAATAGTAAAGTTCAACTTCCAGACATGTTTTAAGGCATATTTAAAAAAAAAAAAAAAAAAAGAAAAAGAAAAAAAACACATCCACTACTTTCTCCTTCAATGAAAAATCCTGAATCTATAAATATGCAAATATTGTCCATTTCAAAAGTTTACTTACTGGACACAAGACATCTCCCACCTTTCTGAAAGGTCAGTTCTTGTTGTATGCGCACTGAATATTTCACGTTTCTGCATCACGCTTGTGTAAGCTGCACGTTGAACTCCGACTGGCTTCCGGATGAGCTGCAATGTCACAAAATCCTGCTATCCTGGTATGCGCACGTGTAAAACTGAGCTTTAAGGTGAGCACAGAGAAACTTTCAGCAGATGAGTGTGAAAGCAGCCCTCCAGTGTCAAACTCCGAACAAACGTAATTATGCAGAGTGAGGCTAGAAGCAAGAAGTAACAATAAGCACAACACATTTCAGAGCGAAGGGGGGCTTTAAATGCGCCATGAAGACACACTCTTTTTTGCAGCATGGCTAGGAAATTACACCTTTGGAAAAAAATAAAAATAAAATAAGGCTTCTTTCATTGTCGCACATTCCTCTACACAACAGACTTACACACGTGCAAACATAAACAATTAAAAATGTTGTTTTGTTATACCTGTAATTTGTCACCTCATCGTACAAAGTAAAACTTCTTTACAGCTGTCATATTTTACAGCTTAATTATGAAATTCTGGTCACATGATAATAGATGATCATATATGGCAGTAGATAGAGTCATTTCTGAACAGTAGAAGTTAAGCATAAACTTCAAAGAAATACAAAATATAGAGATTTAAAATCTTTATTTTTCTGATACATGACATCTGGGTGTTTGCAGACTGGGCAACACAACAAATGAAAGAAGTTACCCAACCAACAAACAGCTAACTATCATCAGATGAGCTCCTCCATAGCAAAGAAATCAGATCAGATAACAGGGAAAATGAAAAGTAGCTCCCCCGAGAGCGACTTCAGTGCCCAGGATGTAGGGCGGAGTAGGAGACTAAAGGTCAGCTCCTGATTCTCCCGCCGCCGCTTTGTCCCTCTACATGGGGCGATGACACCTGTCAATCAACCAGTGCTGAGGACCTTTATACCGTGACAAAGGCCGCTGGCAGGCCATTGAGCGAGACAACGATCCCTTCATGAGAAATGTCATGGATGTAGTGATAAAAAAATGAGGTCAGCTGTGTGCGGGGGTAACGGCAGCCTGAGAGCTCCAGAGTAGGAGTGTGTCGGCGTCGCCTCGCCGTGCCACTGTGGCTTTTTGCTAAATGATACAGCTGTTATTGCTTGGAGATCATTATCCCATTGGTGTTTGTGTGTAAGCAATGTGCAGATGTGTGTGTGTGTGGCTTTGTGTGTGGTCAGTAGGTGACGTGGTGTGATGCATGTCTTTAATAACAGTCCATTAGCTCCCTGCATGTGTGTGTGTGTGTGTGTGTGTGAGTTTCCTTTGTATGTGGGCCGGTGCCGGTGATTGTGTGTGTTAGTGCATGTTCCCGGGTGTGTGTCCATGTCCCTGTGAGTGTGTGAAAACAGAATGTGGGTCCGTGTGTGGAGATGTGTTGGAAATGGCTCCTGATGGGCCGTGAATCAGAGCCATGGCGTGGTGTTATTTCACGTTGCTCCCACCGGGACGGACCGAGCACCAGCCGGGCTGCTGTGTCTCATCCCTCACCCTGAGGTTCACTGACCCCAACCAGATTTTTCTTCTTCCCCTCCTTTGTTTGCCCCCCCCCCCCCCCTTCTTTCAGGCCCTCTCACTTTCTCCTCTCACTCTCACACTTATTATTCTCCCGCTTCACTCTTTCTGCTAACCCATATTTCATCTTCAACTTCACCCTCCTGACGGATCCACACATTTGCTCTCTTTTTAAAAATCGCCAACATACCAAGATAGTTCTGAGCAGTGGCACCATAACTGATGCCAGCTTCTAAAAACACATGCCAGTACATGTTGGAAGGCAAAATTTCCCTCAGAAATATCTCCCTGTCCCACGCAAATCTATTCAGTGCTGTGTGAACGCTGACAAAACGCATAGAAATCCGCTGATCTCGAACGCTGCTCGCCCACCACAACAGCAGGCTATAACTAATCCATCTCCCACTACATGTTTTTAATGAGCCTCCATAACCGTAATCCGTATGGTGCAGTGCAGCGAGGGCCAAATCGAGCTTTTTTTTTTTTTTTTTTTTTTTTTTTCCATGACTTTGTGCTGTCAGCAAAACCTGATGAGGGACATGTGTGTGTATTTGTGTGTGTTACTGTCACTGAGCATCTGTGTCGTCGGTGTGCCATCCTGGTTGACAATTTTCCATCTGGTGCAAGTGGGATGTGTGCGTGTGTGAGGCTGTGTGTGTGTTTATTGTTTAAACAGAGGATCTGTGTATTTACCTGCATCATCCTATCCCTGGATTATTGGAAACAGAAGCCGATGGGAGCGGCAGCAGGGGTAGAGGCTGCCAGGACCCTTTCAGAAACCCCCATCGGGGCAGCATTAGGGCCCTCTGGGGGCCAAATTAGAGGCCACTAACCAAGTTAGAGATCGGCAGCAGAGGGGGGGGGGCTAACTGGCAGGGACTGACTGATTTCACTCCAGCCCTCTGCACCAACACACACACACACACACCTCCTCTCTTTGTTTTGCAGCTGATCAGCAGAAGATAAAAGCCAGTTCCTGACAACAGCAGCCTCTCTGTTGGGGAGTCTGCAGGGAGATCCCGCCAGAGAGGAAGAGCTGTAATGTATTCCTGTAGGTCAACCTAGATTAGTGTGTCTGTATCAAGGGAAGTGACTTTAAAAAAAAACCCATTTCGTGTTTAGAACAGGAGTTTCTTTCAATGAAATCTTATTATTGTTTGTATCCATATGTTCTTACCGGAAAAAGCCACAGGTATGGCTGTAAATGATGAGGAATGTTGAGTTTCATTGTTTTCTGAGTATATGTCTGTACAATGAGTAACGAATCATTAAAAGAAGTTATTTTAATACAAGCTGAAACTAAGAGGAAAAGTCAAGAATTTAAACAGAGAGAGTTAAGGAAGAAAGTTGAGGTTTTACATGTAGTATTCCCAAAATGGCTTTTTGAAATTCTTTGAGTCAACTTTATTTTAAAGAATGAGGCTGACAATATTTCAATCAATTTATACCAATGACAAGTACTTTCTGTGTATCCAAAGACTGACATTTTGCATGATATATATGTGTTTTGAATGACATGTTCCGTCATTACCATCAACATGGGCACTGTGGTTTATCTTGAGTCAGTCCACGTACATTGTCCTGCAGCTGGAAACAATCAGAAGCACCAAATATATATTAATCCGCCACTGCAAATAGTGCCTGACAAATGCACAGTTATTTCCTATTAGAGCAATATTTTCTAAAAACAATAAAATTACTGAGGCTTTTATGAAAATAAAAAAAGTATATTTCTAAAGATTTTTCTTTAGCTGAGTTCAACAGTCAAGGTAGGGAAGTTAGAAGGAATTGATTGAATTCTTGTACCTTTACTGTATGAATGTATTTATGTTCTGGGTGCATGAGTAATGCACATTCTGCAAAAACAAAATAAAATCTATCTATTGCACAGTTGCTTTTGGGGATTATCATTTGTTGACAATGAGAAAAATAAGGTATAACAGCAGCTTTAAATTCTAGTGAAGATCTAGGAGTTAAAAAAAATATATAATTATATCAATCTGAATTTTGAAAAATACACAAAAATGATACACCAGCATATATTTAATGGAATAAGGCAGCTGTAAATCTTGTCTCCAAAAGCATCATATACTGTGATTTCAGTGCCAGAACGAGCACAGAGTGCAAAACAGTACAGTCAACTTTATTTCTACATCTAAATAAAACTTAAGTTGAGTTTTGTGAGGAAAAATAAAGAGATGAAGAGGTTAAACAGACCTCGAAACACTGTGCTGTCATTACTGAACGTCTCACCAGGGCAAGATTTATACCAGGTCAAATAAAAGAAAAACAGTCAAGAAAAACAGGGCCTTTCAGCCCATGTGTATGATTGACGCGCCTGTTGGCACCGGTTCAAGACACACCCCTTTCTTCCTGTCACATGTCTCACACACACACACACACATATGTACCTTTGGTGGTGGTGACATTTGTGAAGTCTCACAGGGGATGATTATAAATCTCAGTTTTATGAGTGACTCTGCTGAGCTCTGCGGACTGTGGACCGCATCGCCTCGACACTCAAGACCATGCAGCACAAAAACCCCCTGAGGGTGTTGATTGATTTGCCTCATGAGGGCAGTGAAAGCCACTCACTGTTAGGGTCGGGCAGGTTTCGGTTTATAAATGTCTTTGTGCATTAGCATCATGACAAGTGGACATTTGGCAGATGGCACGGTTTGCCTTTAAAACATTTAAAGAATGCACAATATTTTTTTGCACTTTCCATTGTTTTCCATACAAGGAATGCACTATTGATTATTTAGATTTAATAATTTTTTTTTATGAAATGAGTCTTTGCTGAGTTAAGAGACTGTAAAGGCAGCCAAAGAGCCGTCATCTACTCTGCAATTCTGTTCAGTGAAAAGGTTGAAAGATTGAATCCTTCAGGCTGGACTCCAATCAAGTCATTAGGAGAAGGTGGAGTCAGAGCCAAGTTCCCCTTCCTTAGTTTTGGTCAAAGGACAAAAGCATTTCTCCCTGAACACACAGAAAACCCAGGGTTTTGTATGAAAGGTTGTGATGGGGCTCGGTGAAGCAGTTTTGTTAGGATCTGTGCTTCTCTTCTCGTGTGGAAATCTTTGCGTTGCCTCACGAAACTGGTTGAACTTCAGCACCAATGAGACTCTGAACCAAATCCCACAGGAAGAAGTGACAGCGAGCTTACAGCTGCCAAGATCGCCGCAGACGGCAGACCATCAGTCAAACCGGACAGAACAAGGTGATCCGGTCCGCTCTCCTGTCAGCTACCGGCTCAGGAGCTACCAGCTCAGGAACCCAGCTGTCAGCAAGCAAAGCCCGGCCCAGCCTCTTGCGGAGCAGACGCAAACGTTTCAAAACCATGAGAGATCAGAGGCCAGAAAGCTGACCTCAGAGCAGCTGGAGCCGAGAGAAACCGCCCTCGCTCAAGAGTTGTTAAAAGGCCCAAATCTGCACCCACCTGTCAAGCAAGAATCAAAAGTACTTCAAAACCTTTTTAATGTATTATTTCTGCGCAGCCTCATTGATCTATGCACCAGATAATCTCAGTGTAAATGGATGTGCAGGTGCGGGTGAAGATAGAGCAGCGGGTGCCTGTGCCAGCTGACAGCGTGGCAGTGCGCTGTGGTGAGGGAGGAGTCACCGTAGAGGTCAAACAGAACTTCCTAGGTAATGGCTGCCAGTTACGTGTGTGTGTGTGTGTGTTTTTGTGGCACCAGCACAGGTCCATTTAACATGCTCTGATGTCTGAAAAAGAAAGGCCCAGGTTAGAGGCCTGAATTGGAAAATTGAATGGAACCGTGAAGAAGGGACACTCAGTGCTTATTATTGCAAATGGCACAGACTATGGACTCGCCGATCAATACTATGTTTCCTCTTATTTCTTCACTCAGCGAAGGGACATTCTTGGTACTCAAATACTGACTTTACAGCGACGCATTAAGAAACCTTTTTATTTGTCCTGTAGCTGAACCTGCACTTGCCGTGAGTGTTATTGACTGGACCGGGAAAAGAAATGGCCTCAGGTAATGGTCTTGATTGAAGCTGTGCCTTTTCCCTCTTTGTTCTTAGGAAACGGTCAGTTGATCCGTCCGAGTGATCTGACCTTAGGAGGCTGCGCTGCACTGGACGCTGCTGACCACATCCTGCACTTCCAGACAGAGTTACAGGGCTGCGGCAGCACAATGACAGTGCGTGGCTTTCTGCCTTCCTGTCCATCAATTCTTGTGTATTTGAAGTCACTATAACTACAGTGTGCTCTCTGTAGATGACCCAAGACGCCCTCATATACTCCTTTTCCCTGATGTACTCTCCAACACCCATTGGCAACACCTTCATTTTAAGGACCGGTCAAGCTGAGGTGGTAATTGAATGCCACTACCAAAGGTAAAGGTCTGCAACCCTGCAGGAACCCAGTTAATGTTCTCCTCTATTATGTTATCCTCTCTCTCTACTCCTGCCTTTCCCTGTGAGTGAGGTGCATATTCTTCTTCTTCAATGAGCCCCTCTCTAGTCTCTAAATGCCCATCCTTCCTGTAATTGTCCTCACAGGAGGCATTATGTGAGCAGCAACGCCATGAGGCCTACCTGGAAGCTGTTCGCCTCCAACATGCTAGCAGAGCAGCAGCTGCACTTCTCCCTGCGCCTCATGACAGGTGGGGGACACGTTAAAAAACAAAACAAAAAAAAAAACTCGGAGCTGATGTTTGGCAAGAAAAAAAAAAAAACAAAACACCAACTTTGATTTGTGGCAGGCGGTTTGACTAATTTCCCCAGCGAAGGGCGTAATTGCAATCACTCGAGGCCTCGCAGACTTTGTCGTGACTGTTAAAGATGCTAAACAGCG
The DNA here is from genome assembly GCF_046630095.1 of Trachinotus anak. NCBI lineage: Eukaryota > Metazoa > Chordata > Actinopteri > Carangiformes > Carangidae > Trachinotus > Trachinotus anak. Next base: position 5,795,890 of record NW_027273877.1, read on the forward strand.
ACTTGATAAACAGGAGTGAAACTTTTGATGCATGGTGATGAGCTGAAATTACATGCCTTGCAGGCTGCAGCTGACCTAGCAGGGTCACTTGCACAATACAGTGATCAATAAACAGCTGATTATGTTCTCTAATTAATTCCAAGCTACACGGCGCAAGATAGTGACGGCAGCGAATAAATTGCTCGTCTGAAAAGTCGGCCGAGCAGAACCCCACCGCATCTCCTGTGATTTACTTGCATGGACTGTATGAAGTTATGAAGGAAATGATGGAAGTTTTAAATGAGTTTTTGCAGGCACAGACCCTCATCTGTGTTTCTTACCTAGGTTAACGATGATGTAATCCATTTATTGCCTTCTTTTAAAGTCCTTTTCTCTTATTGTTTCTGTACCTATATCCTATTCTCTGCTGCTGCGCTGGCCCTCTCTTTCCCCCATGGGCATCATCTAATCAGACTGATGGCCCCAGCGTTATTTTTCCACTTATATTTTTTCCCTGCCGTATTTGATTAGAGGACTGGCAGTCGCAGAGGCCTTCCAGTGTTTACTTCCTGAGTGACGTGATGCATATTGAGGCGGCGGTCCTCCAGGGTCACCACGCTCCACTGAGGGTCTACGTGGACAGCTGTGTGGCCACTGTGAACCCCGACCCCAGATCCCAACCCAGATACCCCTTCATCAGCAACCATGGGTGAGAAGCTGTGGATTAGCTGTGCGGTAAACGTGAACAGGCCAGAAACCAACACGAAATGTAAACAGTCAAGTGGATGTGTTTGTCTAAAAGAGTCAGCTGGTCATAATAATCAAGAGTTATGTTTAGAAAAAACATAATGAGCATGTATTGTCCTGCAAAGAGTCAGGATGTGTTTATGAATATGAATCTGTGTTTTGCCATTTAAGGTGTTTAACTGATGCTAAGCTGACAGGAGCCAAGTCTTACTTCATGCAGAGGAGCCAGGAGGATAAACTTCATTTCCTGCTGAAAGCCTTCAGGTTCCACCAAGATCACAGGAACGCTGTAAGTACAGCGAGTGCGAGATGTGTTTTTATACACTTTTAAAACTACTGATCATGTATCCTGTTGTCAGACATTTTGACTTTTTAGGCAGATTTTCTTTTTCTTTCTTATTTGAGCCATCTGGTGTGTTTCGCAGCAGTCAAGGTGTTTCTTTAACCTTTTTTATTTTTTCTTCTGCTGTTCTGTTAGTCTCTTACGTGCTAAGTTGGCACATAATATATACATTTTTTTAAGTGTTGTTTGAAGGCCATACGATCCTCAGAAGCTTAGCTCAAATACTTTCACACTGAGGGAATGAACACCCTCTTAGGTAACATTAAACTCAGTAACTATGATAGACTGAAGAAGCCAAAATGGATCTGTGCCATGAAATGAGCCAGTGTCAACTCAGAAAACCTTTTGATGAGTCTTAGCCAAATAGGAAATTCTAATCCCAAACGCATCTGACTGCTTTAAAATCCATCAGTGCCTTTAATTGCCTTTTTATTAAGATTTTGGAGCAAAAAAACCTCAATATAATGGTTACACAAGCATGCATAGACTATATTCAGCAGATCATGAGCTGTAATAAGATGCAAAGTAAAAAGTTCTGTTCAGTAAAATCAGTCAACTGTACATGCTAATAATGTTACAAAAATGTTACCAAGTTGTACTGATCACTTGACTTAAGATCACCATGTGCATTTGTAGAGAGGCAGCCTGTGCAGTATTTTGAACTGTGGTAACCCATGTTTAATACTGTACATCATGCGTGTGACTTCATAGCTGTACATCACATGTCATCTGAAAGCAACAACACTCTCTGTTCCCATCGACTCGCAACACAAAGCGTGCTCATTCCTGACTGAGGCTAACAGGTTAGTTCCTACAAACAGATTTTTATGTTTAAATGATATATGCAGCTTTCCCTGGTATATTTTTTCCACCCCCTGCATTACCGTGGCATGAATGCTATGAAAAGCTTTGCTCAGCCTCTCTCTCTCTCTAACAGAATACATTTTTTTGGCTCTGGACAGATGGGTGGCGTCAGGTGGAGACAATAAGGTGTGTGGCTGCTGTGAAAGCAGCTGCAGCGAGCAGAGATGGAAAAGAAGCCTTGCAGCAGATGATGGTACAGTTTACAGAAGCAACAGCACATTACACACAACATGAATCCTGAACATTTGATACTAACCCAGGAAGAGGGGGGGGGGTTATTTTGATGCCATCCCTTATGAAAAAAGCTTTTACATTTAGTACATTCTGGTACGATCATTAAAAAGTTATCACCAGAAAATGTGTTTATATGTGATCCAGCCAAACAGACCTGAATGGTCCTGATCCTACTTATATTAGAAAAGAACTCAAGTGGTTTGAGTGAATTAAATCACCCCCACACTAATAGACAGGCAGAGGTTCCGCCCATGTTTAGGCAAGCTTACTTGCTCTCAGTTGGCACACACGTTGTTTATGCATCTTGGGAGGATTGATTTTGAGCTAATCCCTTTAATTGTCCAACCAATCAGTCGTGTCGTGAATGGTCGACTCAGCTGACTAAATGCACTAAGTAGATTTTTCTTTTTCTCCCCCATCCTCCCCCACTGTTGGACTTTTAAGGTCTCCCTTCAGATCTGCAGTGGGAGGGGACGGCTGCTCTGGGCCCCATCCTGCTGGAGGAGCTGACGGAGGTGTCGGAGCTCCCTCCAGAGCCCATCTTGCTGCTCCAGACACGTGTGATTCAAACGGGTAAGACTCCACTGGTGGTTTCCACACATGTAAAAGCATAACTGCAAAATGCTGTCTCTTAATCACTAATTCAAAATGCTGTAACTAATGGAACCGATCATGTTTGTCCTCTGCTCCACTCCTCCTCCCTCAGCCTCTCATCCATCCATAGCCCTGCTGTGTGGAGTGGGTGCAGCACTGGCTGTGGTGTTGCTAGGTTTTATGGGTGCTGTCACTTGCAGCAGACTACATAAGCCCACTGCACACACTGTCTGCACCTGATTTAAGACAATAAAACATTCAGAGCCGGGCCTCATTTCTCTTTGTTTCTCATTTGCACAGAGCCAAAGATTGAAGCCAACCATCTCAATAAACAAGTGCAAGCTCTTGAGAGGTGTTTTTCCCTCAACCTCTTGGCTTGTTTTCAGAGTTAAACTGGTCGTATTTCTCTGCAGCAGAGGGCTCTATTCTGTAGCATCTGCACAGTTGCTCAGGTGCCTCTGCACTGTACATCAAGTGTTTGCATGCTAAGGTTAAAAGGGGTTAAGCCACAGTGTCCAGCCTTGCAGAAAATGACCTGGCCATAAAATGCAGGCTATGTACACAATGAGGCACTGCATATTGCTCCATCAATCAGCATGCTTAGATATCAGGCGGGTACTGTACACAAACAAGGTTTGAAATGACCCTGAAATGGCCTTTATGTTGAATTCATGCATGGATGATTTGTATGGTTAATTTTTAGGGAGCCTGCAGCTAGTCCAGCCATTGCCCTGATCCCAGGGACTTAATTTAATACACACCATTACTGCGGAGCTGCCATGTAAGTCACTTGAGCTGCATGAGGTTTTTACCATCTTTACACTAATATACATGTAAAACAAAGAAAACCCTTGGAAAAAAAATGAAATGAAAAGCAGTGCCAATAGCTCCACGCTGCGAGGTAAAACATAAAGTACCATCAAAGTAACAATAGTCATATTTTAGCTCCAGGCCATTTTCGGCTCTTCCCTTTAATTCACCCCCTCCAGCTTTCTACCAGTGGCGGAGTATTCGTGAAATGGGGCTCATCATGAACTGTTGCTCACAAGCCCAGGAAGACGGATAGACATAATTAAAAAGCCCATAAAGGCGAGAGCAGGAGCTTTTATTACAGTAATATGTGAAGGCCTTGGTTTAATGGGGTGTTTGTTCCCGTGTGCAGGGCTGACGGCTGCGCTAGTTTACTGCCGGAGTGATGCTGACCCCCCTCCCATCTCCAGCACACCAGAGGCTAATAAAAAGCCATACCTAATGATGCACCAGCAGGACACATGACAGCGGCGAACATACACACTCAGAGGCGCGGTGATAGACACACACCCACAAGCCTCTTCCTAAAAATGAGTCATTGAGGATGTGGGAAAAGGGTCTTATTGTGGTTTTTCAGATGCAGGAAAAGAATAGACAACAAAGAGAAGGGAACTAGGTGCTACTCTGACAGTATGAGGGAGCACCGTTTGCTTTCTGTTCCATACACAGCTGAACACACCAGACAGTTGAAAGCAGCCTGAATGAGTTTTATGGCTAACATTGACACATCGTCACCTTTATAAAGCTAATATAGCAAACATTTACACATCCAGGAGACACAGAGCAACATTAGCGTTCATTAGTTGTGTTTGATTTAATATTACACACAGATATTTGACCTATTGCTGCTATGAAAACATTGTTGGTGCAGCTTTAAAGATACATCGGGCCATTTCACATCCAAGTCCAAGAAGCTAATAGCTGAAGGCACGAAAGGCAGTGACTGTGTAATAATGCCTGATGTGTGAGGCCTTCACAGTTAGAGGTGGACGTGGACACCTGCAGACACTTTCATATTCAGACTGCTGAGACAAGTTTGTTTTTCTTCTTACACACAAAACTTGCCTGCAGCTTTACAAGGAGTCAACAGAGTGTAAAAGCTGTTAATGTCTTGTTATGGCCACAGAGGATCATCATCATCATCATCATCATCATCATCATCATCATAGCGGAGATGGTTGCCCGCCCACAGATGTCTAACGGTTATGGCGGCATGGACCCAAGTTGACAAGCAAAATGGCCGCGTCCTGATTCAGCCATTTTCTCCGACAGGATGCGTGACCCTGAGGGCACGAGCCAACACACACACACACACACACACACACACACACACACACACACACACACACACACACACACACACACACACACACACAGACATGCGCTCCTACTCTCATGCACACACTCAGACACAGACTATCAAAAGTAATGGTGTGTGTCCTGTGGCAGGCAGGGAGAGTCCTCTCATGTCTGGCAGCCTTAACGATATTATTGCTGTAGATGGGGCGTGCTGGGAAATATTGTTCCGCACCATTGGTATGCTGCAGACGTCCACTCGTACCACACACTGATGGTGGTGACAGAAGTTGGTATTAACACCAGACCTGTTGGCTGATGCCTTTGACAAGAAACCACAACATGTGGATTCCTCCTCGAGACAAGAAAACTGCAGTTATTTTCAACTGGAGAGTGGATTTATGTGTTTTTTTTTTTTTTTTTTTTTTTTTAATAAAGACTGACATGTGGGACTTTTATCAAAGAGATGGTGCTGTGTTATTACTGTGAACCTTTGAAATTCAAAGCAGACAACTCTATCATTTACTACAGATAGTATCTGACTTAAAATATTCACTCCTTTGAATTTAAATAAATATCAAAGGCTGTTTCATTTAAGCCATGAATGCTCATTGTGTTATTATACAACTCTGATACAGATTGCAATAATACATCTGGGTCTGGTCTGGGGAATGCACGTGCACACAAACATGCACACGACCTCTGTCCAGGCCCATAATTAACCCTCTTAATTAATAGAGAAAAAAGTTGCTAACGAAGGAAATGGATTTAATTAGCCTGGTCTTAGCCCAGGCACATGTGCACGCCATAAAGCACACACACGTGCACCGACACGCACACACAAAACAATTAAGCCTCTTTTATCCAAGCTAATGGCTTCAGTGACTCAGAGCCTTTCTCATTAAGACTATCAATAATATGCTGATTACATGCATCCACTGGTCTCCTTTATCAGGGCACAAAGGGACGAGTGTGCGTCTCTGAGGTTTCAGGGGTGGGGCGGTCTGTCTGCACGACCTTATCTGCTAAAATAGACGTTTGAATTGTTTGGCTGGAGAAGCTAAGAGAGGCTACGCTTTGCCGTGTCTCTATTTTCTGCAGTTTATCTTATCAAGGAGGCCACGTGCATCTTTCACAGGGAGGAAATGCCTATGATGTTGTACTGCTGAGGGCTGTATGGGGGCAAGATAATAGACTGAGGAGTGACGATGGCTGTAGTGCTATATAACTGTCTGCTTGTCTGATTGTGCGCCACCAACCCTGCCTGCTTGAGGAACTGTTGGTCTTTCCTCTGTTTCTGTGTTTTCTAACCATCTTTTAACACATGTTTATACATATACACCATTTTCTTTCACATTTGGCACATCTACATCAATAAGAACTACCACAAATTAAATCTTTTGGTATATACCTGTGCATTTAGGGAGCCTTCAGAAAGGCACAGGGCCATTTTGGGTCATAGATCCATTAGTTTGGAGGCTTTTTAGATGTCAGAACAAAGCTAGGCATTGTTTTACAGCTCTAGAAAAGACATTTTCAGTGGACTGGTACAAAATAATCCACGTGTGCTTGCATGTATTTGTTGATCTAACACAGTGCTGGATGTTTCATTGCATGACGGCAAAAGTTGAGCAAGGTCCAACCTGTTTTTTTTCCAGCTGAACCTGCAGCGATCTTATTGAAAATAAGGAGCAGGCTGCTAAAGTCGGTCCGAACGTAGCTGTACCCTGTTTGACCAGAGAAATTGAAATGCCTGGATGATGTAATGCAATCCAATTCAACGAGCTTTCAACAAACATTATCACTGTGAATTCGTATTCATGCTAGTGGCAGGTTCATGGTCCCTGTGATGGTCGTATCCACGGCCACGTGATTGCAACAGAAAAATGGTAATATGCAAATCCAAACGTTTATGGTTTCACACACTCTTAGTTAGTTTTTGTTTTTTGGGTTGTTTTTTTTTTGCAGTCACTTAAAGTTACTTAAAACACAACCTCAATTTTCTTTGTATTGAGTTTTAGTTAATGTCTATGCTGTTTTCCTCTGTTGTGTCTAATGGACTGATCAGCCAGTATATATCTGTCTCCCTCCTGTCTCATTTTGTTCTGTCACTTAGCTGAGTTAATGTCTTGTTTTGTTAGCAGGATTTTTGAGTAGAGTTTGATGGGCCTAGTTATTTACTGAACTTGTTTGTAGCTCATTTGCATTTTTCACATTTTGGGGTTAAATACATTTTATGGATGATTGTCCTTTGACTGTTTGGTCCCTAACAGATGAATCCTAATGACTTTCATTCTCTGACTTTTTTTCTAATGTCATAAAGTCAAATTTTAAATTTGGTTTAGTTCTACCTTGTGTTTAGCGCAAATAGTTCAAACTCAAAATGTTCCAGATATATTCTTTTATGCAGCTATGGCTACATTTCACGTCTTTCTCCCTTTTTTCTTGCCTCCCTTTCTCTTTCCCTATACATTATGGTGTGTACAAATATATGTGTGTGTGTGTGTGTGTGTGTGTGTGTGTGTGTTCGACAGACACAGTAAAGTAAGACAGACAGGCGTCTGTCACACAGGCAGGAAGACAATAGGTCTGTGCTTTGACCTCCAGTCTCTTCCTGTTGTAACAGACACTGGGGTCCCTCCCAGCGGAGGAGAGAGGAAAGCAGCAGTTTGACCTGCACAGCCACACCTTCACCCCCCTATACTGCATCCCCAAACATCCCTGATGGGGGCTGTCACACTCCCTCTGATCTCCACTGTTTTCCAGTTGATGCTATTGTGAGATTTGTTTTTCATCTAAGTTCTGAGGGTCTCGTGGGACCACCTATGGAGCTGACAGACCATCCTTTGTTTGGTTACCAATCTCCTCTTTTAAAACTTGATTGAGATATTTGAGTTTTACTGAATCATAACAGATTCTTATATTGTTATATTGCTCTATGTTGCAAAAGTCACCAACCTGCCACATGTAGGTAGAAATGTCCAGTAATTCAATATTATTGGTTATAAACGTTATTCAGATATTGAGCTTTCAGCTGAGTTTGCTCCAGATAAACCTCGTGAGTGGACCTTGTATTAAGATAATATTTTCACCATATTATTCCAAGATAATTTTTAAAAAATGGTCAAAATCTATGAAGCAAATGCAAGATATTCTTTTACTCCTTGGTTATGGTCCTTCTTTCCCACAGTGCAACTGAAAGCATGAGCATGAAGGTCCAATTTTGGAAACAGTAGTGTGACAAAAAGTCCATTTCCATGCGCTGATGTGAAGACAGTGTGATAGAAAAAGCTAGTAAGTGAGAGTTTGAGTCCAGTCAAACAGCCAACAGCATTTTTTTTCATAACTGACTGTTATGTATAAAACTGGTGGAGTTTCCCTTTAAAATTGTGATACTGTTTGCAGCCATATTATCTAGTCCTTCATGTAGGTTTGCTAAAAGTGGCAAACAGAAAAAAGTTGGGACAGCCTCTTTCTGTATTACATCTATACTGTAAGTCTTTGGTGTGAAGCTAATGCTTTAGAAAGGAGAACACATCTGAACCACTTTGCATGGAAAAAAAGCTTTGAAATAACACTGGAAATACACTGATTTGTTATAACAACCTGGGTTATACACATTGGATTTAATGCATATAAAATATTATTCATAATAAAACTGCAGCCCACTTGCAAATCTCATAATCTCAGTCTTCTACCGCTGGATGACCTCTCACAGCTCAAGATTGCAAAATAGAGAGAGCTCTGGAAGGATTCATGCCCTGAAAGCTTTTTCTTAAAGCTGCGGTTTCATTTCTCACAAGTTAAGTTGTTCCAAAACAGCGTTCTTCTTAACTGTGTGTAGATGTGTCACATGAGCCAAATTCAACAGCTCCCAAAATGAAAATAAAGTGTTTCTTGGAGGCCTGTGCTCCCATGGCTCCCCATCAGCTGTGCCAACAGCACCGTGCAGAACCTCTCCGACCCAAACACCCACCACACGAGACAAATAAATCACCATGCTGGGAAGCATCTGCACCAGGGAAGTTAACACGGATGTGACTTACTGCAGAACAGATGTCTTCTCTGACTGAAATAACATCAGATCCATCCTATAGTGAACCCAACACCTTCCTTTTAACTACCAGGAGGATAACCACAACAAAAGGCCCCCCCTTCCGTTTATTCTCGCTTTAGATGTGGGTTTTTTCGGTAGACAATGGATGAAAATATTCTGGCCTTCGTGCTTGATCTGGACTTTTCTTCTTTTTTTTTTTTCTTGGGGTGTTTTTCATGGGCTTTAATGGGAATGTGCTGAACAGCGTTTGATCGCAGTTCTCATGTGCATGAAAGGGGAACAAGGCCACAGACAAAAGGATAATAAAAAATGACGAAACTCACACTTCTTGTTTATGGATTCTAATATACACATATTTGTCCTACAGACCACAACCTTTAATCCTGATTGGCACAGCGAGAGTGGATGAACACACAGCATACAAACACACTCCTTTATCATTCAAAGTTTGCCAGAGCTATCAACCTGAATAAATAAATCCCCCTCTTATCTCATAACGCAAAACTGGATAAGCGCTCCCACTGGGTCTGGATGGAGGAAGCTGTCAGCACCTCTATTTTGGTTTGCCTTTGCCTCATACAGAGACAGAATCCTGTTTTTCTCTCCAATCCATCCTCCTGGTTTTCAATCCCCGGAGAGTCATTTCCCTCCGTGTGTGCGTGAGACGTGTGGGTCCCGCCACACCATCCATAAATGATCCCTCTTTCCTGCTTATCTTCGGCGCTGGCCCTATATCTTTCACCAGTTGGTAAATCCGCAATGTTGCAGAAATTTCCACGTTAGGAAGAAAGAAAACAGGATTTTCCACGTTGTCAGGCTTTAAACCTGTTTGCGAGATATATGTGCCATTACTCAACTCTATGCCATTGCCTCCCTACATGTCTGTTTTGACACCTGTAGCTGCTGTGGGCAGGGGGGGGGGACACTAGTTTTAACTGTAACCCAATTTCAATGATTTCATGCACTGCTGAGCCTTAGATTTACTTTGTTTTATTAATAAACAGTATAACAAAGGTCTGGGTGCATGACTTCAAAATAATGCACGATGTTAAATGTATACGTCCTGCTGAAATCTTAATTTCCAACATCTCACTGTTATGATTTCTAGTCTACACAGGGAAGGAACAATTTGTCAGGAATAGCCTCTGTTAGCTTTTGATGATGTGCGCCTCCATAAAGTCTCTATTATACAGGGTTTTCCATTCATCAAAAGAACAAAAGAAGCCAAAAAGGCTCAGAGAAGGAAGGGTGTACGGCATGTTGTCCGGCTTTCTCACAGAGCAACATTGCCACCTGCAGCCGGCAGCAGTCAGTGACCTGCTGAAAGGGACGTTCACATGGCTTTTTTTTTGTTTGTTTTCGTATGTCTTTATTTTCACAAAACTCACATGAAACACACATTTTTGAGCCTTATGTGGCCTTCGAGGATGACACACAACAGGCCGCCTCCAAGTCTCAAGTGCCACCATAAACAAGCTGAAATTGTTTTCAGGAAATTACCTTTTTTTTTTTTGTCGTTCCCGACACTGTTGCTTCATCTTCTCTATCGCCCTCATGAAACTTAGTTTATGGATAAATCTATAGAGCTGTTGTTGTGCCACTGATCTTGTCAGTCGTAATCAGTTGATTTATTTCGTTTTTTCTTTCTGCTGTGACTGTGCAAGATGGAGGCTATTTCCCTATGCTATGCTGCACTCCTGTGGCAGCCTGTGGTAGGACACATTATGAAATAGGTGAGGTGCAGGGATTTGGGAGGGGTCAGGTTGTTTAATATCTGGCATTGCGCCATTGTGTTTTTTTAATGTCGTATTTGTTCCTTTTTAAGGCAGGAATTTTTGGAGTTCGATCTATGTCCACATATCTCAGCCTCTGCTGCTCCAGTTCGGATCATTCTTTGTTTAATCTGACTCCGGTGGGTCCCCCAACTTTATTCACCATAAGAACTGCATGTGTGCAGAGCCAGAGGGTGTGATAAAGATGGTCAGATGGGCAATTGTGTCTGCTGATATGAATGTTATCTCATACAGACACAAATCACATGATGTGTTGAATGTGTTTATACTTGTTATTATTCAAACTGAGCCTGCTGATAGACGGTGTTTATGATATAGTGTGTAATACAAGTATTTGTTGAGGACAGGAGAACGTGCAGTAATTTGTTGGAATGGATAAATAAGATAAACCGCTCCATGTAGATTAGGATGTTGGAGAACAATAGAGCCTCCGGCCTGCTTATTGCTTTTAGTGACATTCACATTTGTCAGGGACGCTCTTGTAGCTGATGCAAAGGTCATGAGGCAGCTTCTCTCTGTGCATGATGCCATATTGTTTCCAGAACATTTGTAGAAGTGCTTGTGTGGCCTGTCACATCTTGAAAATATGTGACATTCACTTGTATTTATGTGTATTCTCTCTCTTTAAAAAAAAAAAAATCACAGTTGATTTAATGGTTAATTACTTTCATGTGCATATCATGTGCCACTAGATGGAGCACTCAACCCATTATTGGAGTTGAGTGCAATGGATGGCAGCTTTTTCACCTGTGATCTAAAATATTTAACAGAATAAAAGCATATAATGAGTCAGTCAGAGCTTTATAAGAGTGTACTTCAACTATAGTCAGGACTGTGCCTATAGTTCAGAGGTCAGGGCATACATGTGGCTGTGCAAGGGTGTGTTGGCAAGGTGATTAATTGATTTAGCCACACTAGCCGTGCACAAACACACTCACACAAACACACACTCGCTGATCCTCCGCCCACTCTCATCCCTAAATACATTTCCAGTGCAAATCACACAGCAAATAAATCACCATGGTTACAGTAATATAATAATTGCTGTACTTGAAGGAGGCTCTGACTGATGATGCTTGCAAGGCCACTTAGAAATCGATAATTACAGAGAAAACATGGCGTGTGAGATCCATTTAGCCGCAGAATGAATGCTTGAATGCCGGTTTGATCCGCTGAGCAGGATGGAGTGCGGAAAACAGAGCGAGAGGATGTGAATGTCAGGAAGTATGAGTGGCGTGTGTATGTGAGCGTGAGCATCTTCTCAGCTCACATCACTGGATTGTTGTTAAGTGTGAGGGTTATGTCAATGTTACACGCATCATTTTTTTCTATTGTTCTGTTAGAAGCTGTTTTCTAAACCAGACTTCACTCAAAAGTAGCAAAATTTAAGGTCGTTGATAAGTGCTTTCTCAATGATTTTCTTTTAAGAAATATCACTCAGAATAGCACCTACGATCTCAGCTATGTTTTTCATACTAAAGGCGTACCTTTATGGTTACTATGAACCGGTTTTGTGTGTTCAAGTATTAACCAGTTGGCCATTTTCAGGTCACATCACATAAAGACAGGCCAGGCAGGTTGTTGTTGATGACTGCACGCAAGCTCCCACATATTATGATAGATAGATGGAACTTATATTCATGTATTTACAATGATTCTGGTAAATCATTTGCAATTCCATGCACAATTTCTTGTGAAACACCACATCTCATGAATCTGAGTGTCATGTAGGTCACACAAGTTGTCACTGGTCACTCTGGTCAAGGCTATGCACTACTGAAGGCTAATTAAAACTGATGTGATGGCAGCCTTACAGTGGCAGCTCCTGCATTATACCTATACTGTGTTTACATTGTGCATTGTGCAAATCTGTGATTAATCAAATGATTTAGAACTTACGTCTGGAATTACCAGCTAAAAGATACATAAAAAAACAGAGAGGGTGCTTTACCAGGTTAGATCTGTCTTTTTGTGCATGGCACATGATTGGGAGTTTGCGATTTATACCTCAGTGGGGTATTTGCATCATTCAGCCAAATGGCAGAAAAAATTAACCTCCCCTACTCTCTGTCATTCACAGATTAGACATTTTGGACAGAAGAGCTGCCACCCTTTCCCTGAGATACCCCCAGCGACAGCAATAAATACTCTTTTAGCCACAGATGCTAGTCTCAAAGGCGCCTTCACAGGGATCTATGATATACTAGCCAATATGAATCCTCAGCCTGTGGCTAGCCTTACAACCCTCTGGGATCAAGATCTTGGCACATCGCTCTTTAATGATATGTGGGACACAGTTTTAGAACAAGTGCACTCTTCCTCTTCTTGCATATGGGTTTATACGGTTTAGGATTGTTTACTGTGTCCATCGTAGAAAAGCAAAACTGGACAAGATTTATCCCAACATCGACCCCTCTTGTGACTGGTGTAACTGCTACTTTAACACAGATGTTTTGGACTTTCCCAGGTAGCAATATTCAACTCCATAATCAAAGTCTTCACCACAGCTATTGACCCACATCCTTTAATAACTATATTTGGCGTAAGAGCTGAAGACTGTGATCATCAAACATGTAACTAACTGGACAATCTAACCATCTATCCAATGCAAACTGGGACACCTCTTGATTTGAGTCTGGAACAGCTGAGAGCAATTCTATATGCATTTGGTGAATAGTGTTGAAGCGATATGTTTGTTCTGTTTGTGTTGTTCTGTTTTTTTTCTTACTGTCTTTTGCTTTTTTGGTTTTTGCATTTGCCTTTGATTTGGCTGTGTGTAATTTGAGGAGCTGGGAGTGCGGCGTGGCGAGGGAGGGAATGGGGGTGGGGGGTTAAGATGTCAAATTATTCAGTATGTGATGTGTGCATGTTCAAACTGGAAATGTCCATGAAGAGATTTTTCAGAAATAAATATATAAAATAAACAACAGCGTGAGAAACAGGGGTTCGATGGGGGCCCTTTTGTCGTGAGGCCCCTCATTTCTGATTTGACATCACATGTCTCTGGAAACAGAGACAGTTCCACGCAGTTTCACTTAAAACTGACAACTGAAATAATAATAATAATGTGAGAAGGATGTTAAAAGATTTGGAGTTAGCGTTTGGGGAATGGTTCTATGTGTTAAAGGCAGGAGTGCGTTTGTGTGTGTGTGTGTGAAGGTGTGTTATGCACTATAAATGTTTTTTAAATGTGTTTTTTGTGGGGTTTTATTTTAGTTTTGTTTATATAGTTTGAAGTTGCCTTGCCTGTTTTCTATCTTCATGGGAAAGCTTTTTCTCCCACCTTTCTTGAAGACCACCTGAATGCACCGTTAGCCTGAAAAGTAATGGATTGAAATTTGAAAATCTTTCAGTCAAGTCATATGTTACCGCTATAGCCAGACAGACTTGGACAGAGCAGGGGCATCCATGGTTTGTTACACGGTCTGAGAGGTCGGCATCTCTCTGCTAATGGAGGGGGTTGCCTGCTCCTCTGTGAGGCACTGGAAGTGTCCTTGTAACCTGCTGCGGCAGCCAGCAGCCTTGCAGCAGAGGCATCAATATTTCAAGGTGATGGGTTGCCTTGAGATGGGTTATTATTGTCTCTTACGCTGAGGGAAACATATAAACACAAGCATGAAAACACATAATCTTTGTCTTAATGTTACATCCACCAGCCTTGATATAGACTCACTGGAAGACAGAATCACATGTCATCACAGGCTGCATCCAAACACTCATTTTTCATTCATAGAAATCCTGACATCATTACAGCTTGTTGGAATGCAAAATACTTAATTACTACCTCCAAATTCATTCTGTGTTTATGAGTGTTTATGTGTGCGGAAAAGAGAAACAGAAAGAGTGTGTGTGTGTGTGTGTGTGTGTGTTTGTGTGTGTGTATGTGCGAACATAATTAGCTGACTTCTCTCTGATTCTTAATGCATTATTGAATATTTCAAAGGAGTCTCAATCCTTTGGGCTAAGTGACTGCCAAGTTGGGATCACAGGGCGGGTTCGGCCATGATGAAGGGTGGTTCAGCCATTAAGGAGTCTGGGCTGAGCTGCTGGCCTTGTGTGAACCTGGAGCTCATGAATAATATAAATTCCTTTACTGTATTTGGAAGCACTTTGGACTGTAGTGGGGGAACGCCGCATTGATTTTTGGCCGTGCAATTTCAGGGAATGAGTCTGTTCAATTTTAGTGGTAAATAATGGCTTGTAGAAAATAGAAGATTTATTTCAATCATTCCTGATGGAGAACAACAGCCAGGGTCTTGTCTTGTTGCTACTGAACTCCACACACTGCAACCTTGACAAGACAATAGCTGTGTTGTCATGGTAATATGCCATTTCTCCTGACATTTCTGAGATTTTCATCTCATCTCTTGCAATTATTGCCATTATGTTTTCTTTTCAGAAATGCCACCGTTTATAATTGGATATTGAAACTGTGCAACACCTACAACATGAGACATAACATTAAATTTTATCCTGGATTTCTCTCATTGTTACTGTGAGTTTATGAGGGAGGGACCTGTTTGAAAAGCAGTTAGAACACTGTATTTTGGTAATGAACTTGCACAAAATGAGCATCTACCATCTGTAGATTTTATGGCTGTATGTGCCAGGGTTGGGCGGTGCAGTGGTGCAGTGGTTAGTATTTCTTTCTGAGTGGAGTTTGCATGTTCTCCCTCTGCCTGCATGGGTTTCCTCCCACAGTTCAAAGACATGCAGGTTAGGTTAAATAGCAACTCTTAATTGCCTGTAGGTGTGAATGTGAGCATGCATGGGTGTCTGTTTCAACTTGTCAACCCTCTGACTGTCCAGGGTGTAAACCCCATTTCTTACTCAATGCCAGCTGGGATAGGCTCACACCCCCTGGTTGTATGGAAAGTAAAGTAAGTCGGTAACATTTACTGCACTTAAAGCTGCACTAATCAAGAACGTCACTATCTAATGTTACTGTTAACACCAGTGCCTCAGATGACTATGTCTAATGTGAAAAGATATATCGATCTTCTCGTCTAACCATCATCGTGATAATCTTATTTCTCAAAATGTCAAACTACCCCTTTAACTCAAAATTCACTTATTTGCTTTTTCCTCCAGCTTCAACCACATCTCACATGCTGATAACAGTGACATAATATGATTTAAAGCAACTATAATCAATATTTTTAGAATAACAACTTATCAAATGACAAATGAGAGAGCAATGTGCATGCAGCTACTCTTCGCCGTGGAGCTTCAGCTCACTGTAGCACTGCAGCTGTTTTCAGTGAAAAAGCTCTAAAAACCCACAGTACACTACCTAAAGGCACAGTGTTCTTACATCTGAACAACAGATACATTATTAAACAATTGCACCAATTGATTCACATATGATCCAGTATGGATTATACAGTATCTTCCTTTATGGTAAAACGCATCCCGGTGGTATGGGTGAAGCATAATGAACAAACAGCTGCAGCAGATGATTTATGATGATGCATAACTAGTGTTTTCTCAGTGGACAAACGAGTCTGCCTAAAAATGGATCCTCTCAGCAGTTTGAATAAGCACACCCGCTGCAGTGTGCATGCGTTTGGGGATCAGTTTGTTTAATGACAGCGGCACCTTCTTCAATCCGTCATTACTTAGGGATTGTGATTAGCAAAATGCTCATCAAAGTCATAGTGGGAGTAAAATGCCCAGGTGATCTCCCTACAATCAATCAAATTGAATGAAACACAGTGGAAGTGGTCACACACACACACACACACACACACACACAGACACACACTCACTCCCTCCCTCTCTACTGAGCTTTGTGTCAGCCGTAAGCTCTTTCCATTAAACCTGTGCTGCATTAGGCATTTGGGTTAAAAGCTTTCATAATCAGGTGTGTTCCCATTTAGTGTACAGAGATTTCCAAGATCAATACTGTCCTTGACGTGAGAGCTTCGCCCACTGTGTGTAGGTGCGTGTGGGTGTATGGAAAAGGACCTCAGAGCCGAAGCTTTTGGCTCCAGTGCATGTGTGCATGTGTCGTGTTTCTGCCTGTTTGCTGTCTTCTGTCTGCGGGGCAAACTGTTTTCCTGCTGTGATCTCTTCATCCCGTGTTTGAGAGAAACTAACCGTGGTGTTCTGTATGTAATGCAGTTGTTTTTCTGCCTGACGCCCCCTCAGCTGATCCCGAGGTCCACTCTGCAGACTGCTACTGCAACAAATGCAGAGTCAAAACCCATTAATGAGCACAACACACACACAGACACGCGCACACACACAGACATCTGCTCGTGTGTGGATTTTAAAATAAATGTTGTGCTTGAATTTGTGCCTTATGAGCATCACACATCCGTCTTAACCAGTAATAAGCCTGGTACTCAGTCTTAAAATTGAGATAAAAACTGAGATGACACAGCTGAAGTTGTTCTGTATGCAAGGCTTGTTTTGAATCCAGTTATAATGAGTTTGCAGAAGAAAAGAGGATTTGTCTGTCCTTCTCGATACTGCCACCTGTTTCTAAATAAACTTTTTTTTTTTTTTTTTTTAGAATTTATGTCCAAAATAAAAAATAAGTATACTATTCATACACAAAACGTCATATGGGGAAGAAAAATAACACGTATGTCTCAGCCCTACACCTACGTCAGTGTATCAGCCTCAAACTTCATTTCAAACAAGTCAAGTAAAGATAACATCTTTTTAAATTGATACGTTTTTTGCAGCCTGTACTGTATATATTTGTGCGAGCCCAGTATGTGCCTGTGCTTTTGTTTCCAAGTGTGTGGGTGTTCAGGGACTTTTAGAAGTATGCCGGCAGCAGCGTTTTTACAAATGCCTCCTCTGCATTGGGATCAATACGTTAGGCCTTAGGGGGATGAGCTTGACCTATGTGAGCAGTTTTTCATAATCACTTACATCTTGAAAATACCATTTTTCTCCATAGTGCTGCTGCCTTGGCTGTGTTGTATTTTACTTTTTCGCTATATTCAAATGAAAGACTTGCATCCAATATGGAAAGATAAAAAAATAACTAATGGCTCTGACATTTTTCAATTTATAAACGCTGAAAAGAACAAGTGCAGGCTGGAATATCATACTAAAATAAAAAAGAAAAAGACCTTTAAGACCTTTTCTGTTGATCTGCCTGGGATCATGTTTAGTAAACAAGAACTTTTATGTTACCACCAGGATCATGGGTGTCAAATGTCACAAGATGAATTATGCTACGACTGAGTCTGACAAGAGGTGATTCAATAACAGTAACATATGTCAACACTTACCTGTACAAGTCTGACCCCTGGTTACTTCTCCGTGAATGGTAAATTGAGCCTATAAATTTCAGTGTGTCAAACTGTTGTGCTTGATGAAACATCATAATTTACACCAACCCCCTTGCCGACCAGTAACGTCTTCAACCTTGACACTGCCAAAGGTCTGTGTCCTCACAAAGTGTGATGCCTTCATTCCCAGTGGCGTTCCACTGCAGCAGGCCTTGGCCCTGACAGAGCAGTCTATAATGGCTATGTTCATTGTTCATGTGCTCAATAGGCAGCACATGGCGTGGGCAGCAGTCAGTGGGGCTAAATTTGTGCCTCTCTGCTCATTCCGGGGATATTTGTGACTTGCTCCTTGTTGACTCGTTGCACTCCTTGCTGACAACGGGTCTCTGTGTGTCGCAGACTGCTAAATCCAGCCGGCTGAACTCGGCTGCAAAATGCTGGAGATGTGCATGCTCCTCTCAAAGCATCAATTGGTGACGACGTGCTGATTTATAGTGTATGATTAGCTATCTAATTATTGGCATTTTTGCTGTTACATTTGTATTGACAAATTTGAAGTAGTAATAACAACAAATCCGTACATCCCCTGTGTACTAATATATCTGTGTCATGATGATTTAAAAAATTGAGACACATCCTTTGTATAAATATGGGATTAAATTGTGTCACAAATAAAAACGTACATACATATTCAGGAAAATAATTTTAGCCACATAAACGAAATCTCTCTTGCATCAATACCATTAAATTAAAATGATAAAAATATATCAACTTTCAATATTTATCTAGGAAATTCTGAGTTAGAGGAGCTTACTGTACATCAGTCACAAAAGTGTTAGAACTCGGGCAGATGGACCTGCAATATCTCAGAGAAAACAGCGCAATATATTTTGTCAAATGTCCTTAATGTCTTCATCTTGTTGATGGCAGGCTACTTTGACAGACAGGCGGCCGCTGGTTCATAAATCAGTGGTCACATCTTTTCCCCCGGGGAGATTCACTGTTGTTTCCTAGGTAACAAGCACCCCTTTCCCTTTACCCTTGGTTCCTCTGGACTGTACCATATCTACTGTAGGTGGGGAATTGTGTTGTTTATCAGATAGAAGTTAATTTCCTTGATTTAATCGAACGACGTGTGCCGACATATTATACCTGTATACCATCCATATTGTAGTTGCAGTTTATAAGAGGTGAAATAATTGTTAATAAACCCGTTACTAATATTTATACGCTAGAACTAACCCCCTAGCGAAGCTCAATCAACATTTCCTCCAACTGTCAAAATCGCTTGTTGCTTCCTACCCTAGCCTTAAAAGTAGTTAGCGAGCTAGCGTGTAGCGAGTGGTAGCGTACTTCAGCTTTTCACTCAAATACATTTCGAAAGCGGAAAAGTTTGCTGCTGAAAAGAAATAGCGAGAAGCCTCAGTTGAAGTCCATTTCCTGCCGTCCTTTTTTCCCCGAACCGTGGGTCCCCTTCCAACCGAAATAGCGCTCTCGAGAAGCGGCGGTGGCGGCTGAAGTGCAGCTGGATGTGACAGGTTCGTCATCAGGTAAGCTGCAGGTAGTTAGCTTAGCAGCTAGCACCCTTTGGCTCTGGCGTTTCTTTTACACACTTGTTACGGCGTTATGCTGAATAGAGCGGGTTTTGGGACAGTGCAGCTGCCTGAAAACGTTCCTAGTGTTGTTGTAACATTGTCCGTTGATGGGCGGTTTGCTATGCTAGCTCCTAATCACTGTCGAGATAGCTATTGAAAACAAGTGAAAGCTGCTCCATAAAATCAAGATTGAGTCAATATGCATTACGTCGTCATGGTCCCCCGTGTGTCTCTCCTGCACGGTTCAGTGTAATGCTTTCTGGGACATGCTGTTTGTCATTAGTGAAGTACCTAATGACCTAATAAAATCCGCCGGGGCTAGGTCTTGATAGTAACTAATTCATTATTAATTACACATATGATAGACAGTAACCAGTATTAACCATTGGGGTTGGCATCAGTGTCATAAAGTGCATGCATATTCCAGTGTACAAGGAACTAAATGTGGCATGTTATTACTTTCAAATGCAAATGTAAAAAACACAATAAATGCCATGTACCTTGATTAATGGGCTGTTAGATTTAATTGCTTGGTACAAGAAAAAATAAAGCAGCTATTATGAGATGTTAACTGAGGGACATTTTCATCTACTGCAGGTTGGCTGAGCAATAGTCTTTACACCTGGGCAAGGTTAATAGGTTTTGATCAGGCTAGCTGCTAGGTCATCTACAGTAATTTGTCCTTCTGTAAATGCTAATTGACATCTCTGAACAGAATTGCACCACTGGAAGCACACAGAGGCAGACTGGAGACATTAAATTCAAATGAGCTATCAGTATGATACTGTAAAGTGGACCTTGGCTTGCCATTTGTATGGAATATATTGTGTTCATTAAGGCTATTACAGCAGTGGTACACTGCAGTCCAAAGCACAACAATTCACAGTAAATTATGACTGTTAGGAAATTGACTTTTTGTAATTAAAAGTATGAAAAATAGCCAAAAAACGTAATACAGAGTCAAATTAGCATCAGATTATCTTACAGAAAATAGATAGTATTTGATCCTAAGCCAGAAGGAATTTTAAGGTTGGGTATCTAGTATACCCTGGTTGATGTTGTTCCTTTTTTTATCTTTACTTTTGAACACAGTCTCAATGCACAGCTTTGAACTTGCTCCAAAACAAACTGGTTGACCACCACTTGCCTACGATTCCATTCAGCACTTGTAGACTTAGTGTGTGACAGCCTTACCAGAATGTGTTACAAACAGAAAGAAGCACAACTCTCTGCCGCTTGATATTTGATTATGGCTAATAATAGAAAAAGACAGCTGCCTTTTCATTGATCTGTCTTCGGTGCCCTATTTCTGAGCCCTGTTTTCTCTCTCTCTCTCTCTCTCTCTCTCTCATTCTCGATCGTGTTTAACTATACAGTAGTAATAGTAATAACATAGAATACAAACAATATTCTCTGCTGGGGAGCATTTTCAAACAGTTTAACCCATCAATCTTCCTTTGCTGTAATTACCCATTGTTTCAAAATTCTCCTTTTGTGTTTGAAAATGAAGCTGCTTTGGGCCACAGAATCCGAAATCTGGTCGTGTGTGAGTGAGCCAAGCCGTTTGGGGTCAAACAGGACAGGGATAATAAGTGGGGAGGGGATACCATGTGGGAAGGAAGTGGCTCAGCTTGTTTGTCTGCCAGGCTTTTGTTTGTTTTCCTGTCGGACAAATCTATTTAGGAGGTAGGCTATCTAAGGTCTGCCGGTGGAAATTAGCTACAAGCAGGGCTTGTTATATAGTTATTGACAGTTATTCGGTAATGTGGTTATTGAGAAGTCAGTTGCAGCCAAATGAGAGATTGATAAGTGTTATCCATCAGCAGTGATGGAGCATGCTGACCTGTACAACTGCTGTTGTTTTGGATGAATGATGAGATATTGAGTTGTATTTTGCAATCATACCAGTCAAGTTTTATCCTGCAGTAATATTTAGTCGCTGCTATCTAGATTTAGATTTAATCACTTGTCTCTGTGTTCATGATATAGGGTAGTGAGACTACATTCACAAAAGGTGTAAATTGACACTTTTGCTTTTGACATAGGCTGAGATCCCCCGCCCCCCTGTTCATGCTTCATCTAATGGCAGAGCGCTTGTCTGTGTTATTTTCCTACAGGTGCCCTGATGCCTAAAATGACGTCAGTATTCAGTGTCATTTGCTGAGGTAGACAATTTTTCATGCTAGTGAGATTAATCCCCCCAACCCCCATCTCCCCAAAGACAAATCTATTGCCTGTGGAGCAACAGATTATAGATAGCTACCAAAGCATAATCAGACAGTAAATAGGTTTGTTTATCATGGAACTGTAATTCATGTTTAGCTTCACAGATGTCAACGAAACACCCAGGCTGCCGCGTCATTCACAGCCTTTGTATCAGACAGAGGCAGGGAGAGAAAGAGAGACAGACACAGGGAGAGACAGAGGCACAGAGAGAGACAGACGGTACAGCTGTTCTATTGAATCTGGATCGAAAAGTCATGAAGCTGGATCTCTGACTCATCAGTTCTGTGACGCTCCGGTTTCACGGCTCATATGATGCCAACCAGCATGTCATCAGCTGGGTGATGGGGAGAGGATGGGTGGGGTAGGAGACAGACCAAGACTTCCAAATCACAGCCACAACCAGTCTTTTTTTTCCCAGACACATTCTGATGCAATAACAATAACAGAAATGTTCACTACTGTGCAATTTTCCAGTCCAGTAAACTAAGGAATTAGATTGAAATAGAGCTTGAAAGATAGCTTAGAGAAATAGGGAAAACATTCAGGTAAGGGATGAGGAGAGGTCAAAGGAGGAGAAGACAAGGAATACTGTATTTAAGAGAGGAGGAGGAGGAGGAGGAGGAGAGGGGTATCTTGGTGGTGGGATAGATGAGTTTAGAGGACGGATGCTGAGTGGAAGTAGAGGTGAGTCGGAAGGGGGAGGAGGTGCAGTGCTCCTGTTTCCTGGGGGGATGGTGTTAAATGTGATGATAGAACATAGACAAGGACAGCGCTGATTTCATTATGCCACTGCAGCACCTCTTTGATTATTGCTTACTGGTAGTGCTTTGTTGTATGACAAATACATCTAGACTTTATATTCTTAAGCTTGTTTTCTATTAGAAAACAGTTCATGTGTCGCTGATTTGAATTGAAATATAATCAAGTTCACTAGGGGAATAATGGAAAAAGAATTAATAATGTGATAGCTAGTTTAACAGGGCATGAAATTGGGGAAATACCTTTTAAGCTCAGCATTCAGGGGATGTTACTGTAAGTGCAGTTTTCACCCCTTCAGTTTGGCTGTTCGAAAGCTGTTCCAATAGAGAGCTGTGATTCATAGAAGCAATCCCTCTATTGGTTGGAGCTGTTAGGGGGCAGGGCCTTGCCACAAGCTGGTGGGCAGGAAGGGGCTGGCTTTAGGGGTGTGGGGGGGTGGCTGGAAGTGTTTCAGCCAGATAGTTGGAGTAGACACTCTTCTGCTTCCTGCCTGCCTCGCTCGCTTGCTTGCTCCGTGGCTGAGAGAGAGAGAGACATCGAGAGAAAATCCCTGTCTAGGCATGGACCTCCGGCTGCAGCACTCGGCAGCTCGTGAGGAATGACAACACTTCACATGGTCATTAACTCCAGTCGTTGAGGCTGAAGGGAGAGCTGTATTGTAGCTCAGTGTCACAGAAGCACCGGGTGCCTCCTATGTACGGGACATCAGACAGACAGAGGCATACAGCAGAGCTACGGGACGCAGTGAAATGAGGTGGGAAAGAACCGTCATATTGGATGGCTTTTTCTGTTTTTTTTTTTTTTTTAAGATTTTTTTCTGGAGTTTTGCTGCAGTGTGCTGCATACCAGTCTGGGTGGGGAGGGAGGAGAGGGAATATTTTATCTCTGCAAGAGAAAGAGTGTAAGGCTGAAACGAGGGAAGAAAGCAAAGAAAATATAGATAGAGTGGGATAAATGCAAAGGAGCAATGGGAGCTTGACACCACGCAGTAACTATCCTTATTGCAGTTTCCAGCACTGTAATGGACTTTCTCTTTTGGTTTCTCAGGGAGAGCCATTACCACAGCAGTTGACTTGCTCTGTCCTCGGTGCAAATATCAGGAGCTCTTTTTTGCCACATGGGCAACATATTTTTCACTGTCTAGAGAAAAACTTGTTGTGTTGTGAGGCATCTGCCCTGACACTGCTTGCTTTGTGTGTTTCCCACAAAGTTTTTCCTTGTGACTCTCAGTGTGCAAATTTTCCAAATAACAAGGGCTAACTACAGGCAAAGGTTGTTTTTACAGAACAGGGTCTGATGTTTCTACACTTTTCATGTATGTGGACACAAATAGCCGATGGCCTGAATGAGCTGGAACCTCACGGTTCTAATAAGGCCCACATCATAATTAACCTTTTGAGTTACATGGGGCATGGTTGACGTGTCTCTAGCTTTCCACTGTCTATCTGGATTTAGCATTGTGCTAGACGGCTGGGCTTGTGCGCTCAAGCAGTGGTCATCATTGCCTGCATGGAAAAGGCCAGGGTGGTGTCATACGTCTGGCCATGGATCAAGGGGAAGTGGGTGTTTTCTAAAATGGAACATCAGTTCAGTCCTTCCTGTTGAGAAAAGAATAGGATACGTCTGCAAGACCCTGTGAGCCAGATATCCCCTTCTCCGAAATTGACTCTCATGCAAATTGTACCTCGAGATGGTATTAAAAGGATTTAGTGGTTAGTAGGTTTTTCAGACATCTTCTGCATGAAAGAGGGAGTCTGATTGCTCTGTGACATGAGGGTGAGTTTGCTGAATCATTCAGCTCTTATGTTTTCAAGTGCTGTAATTTGATGGCTTAAGATTTCTATTCATTTGATGTGTTATGCTTAATATTTCAATGTACAAGAGCCTTAATCTAATCGAAAATTTTCTATCCTGTATTTTAGGATATACATTATAGTGTCAGTGGAACTTATCACAACAGTAACACTGTACCGATAGTGCTTCTTCAATTGTCACTTCAGACTTTTACATTCACTAAGCTTGGGTATCCTGTTAATCATCATGTTTATCTGAACAGCACTATTCACCTCTGGCTGCCAACTATACTGTAATTAGCTGATGACTTGCTCGAGTCCTGTGGTTAAGCAGGGAGCAGACAAGAATACTTACACAGGAAAACAAGTCCATTTACTGAGTGCAGGGGTTTGATATCAATAAATGATACTGAGACTCTCTCGCCTGTTTTCAGTTAAGTGCTTAAAAAAACTAAGCACTTAACAAGCATATAATGGAAATGGTATATCATCTGTTCTGTGTTATGAGATGGGACACTAATTAGGAGAGGAAAGCCCAGTCCCATATCATAAGCAGGGCCATTTGGGTCACTGTGGTTTAGTTAAGGCTATTATGATATGGGACACACCTATCTGCTGACTCTGTGAAATGCTTCTTGCGTTGTCTCCGAACAGTAGCTTAGTCCTGGTATAGACTCTGCTGAGCTCACTCACCCGTCCTTATCGCTAATGGTACTTGATAATATTGAACTCAAGGAGCCGTAGCTTATGCCAAAGACAATTTCATAAGCATCATAGCGCCCATAGTATTAAATACGAATTAGGCTGCAGGGCCCTGCTCTGATCCTCTCTGGAAGATGCAAAGGAACATTTTGCAAGCAAACAAGCTGGTAAAGTCACACTGAGAGCTAGGTTAGGTTTGTTAGGGATGGAGGACATTTTGATAAAACCTGCACTCATTTTCCATTACTCACTGGAAACTGAACATTTTCCTATTTCCCCTCTACAATGAGGCCCTCTCTCCACAGCCTTGAAAAACATTGGCCACTTGTTCCTCTTGACCATGCAAATGACCATACAACTGTGGCTTGCCAGCATAAAATGGTAATAAATGGAAATGCAGTCACTCAGGTACCCAGCTCATGCGCTCGTCTGTGATAGTCATTTGTATTCGTACTTTATTTTGCTGGCAACACCTGGCTGATGCCACAGTAAACGTTGTCACAAGACTTACAACCAATGGAAACCAGGTAGCTTATCGTCTCTGCTGAACAAATACAAGCGGCTAAGATAACCGCACCACACAGCCAGAGCACACAGATACCAGCCTAATGGGTTACATACGTGGTATTCAGAGGTCAAGCCAATGACTTTCACTCGAGACGCCCCAGTCCCACTGACTCTCATTCAATTAAGCAGACTGACCAAGATAATGCCCCTGCCAGCTGGCCTTAGTAAGCGTCAGTAATCCATAAAGTCTAGTACTGTGGTGCTTTTCTTCACATCTCTGCCCTGCTTTATCAGGTCGCCCTGTCTGTCCACTGTTTGTACTGAAGACACAGAGGGGACATGGCCTTCTTACAGGAACTCAGGAATTAAAGATAAACAGGGTATAGACTGATGTTCAGGTTTTGGGTTTTAGGTTTTATTCAACATGTGGTACTGAATTGCTGAAAACATAAAGGATGACACTGTCAGGATTAAAGATTCTGTCGCCAAAGTGAACAGCAATATTAACATCCACACACCCTGGGCACCTATTTCATTACAGTACCTTGAGACACAATATATTCCTGTGTTGTAAGAGCCAGATTATTTGACTAGTCCTTGACTCTGGCTCTACTTCTGTAGAAGTCTGATCTTCACATTTTATTGCTGGAAGGGACTGCAAAAACATAGCCTTGTTCAACCATGAGGGTGCATAGGAGGGCTAATCTCTGAGGTAAAAACATAGGGTGCTATATGGTCCCTTCCTACCATTTGTTTTTGTCTCTTTGTACCAGTAGCATTGTTTTCAAATCGCGACTGCTAAGCTTAGCATAAGCAAAGCCACTTTGCATGAAGCTAAGCTAAGTGTCCAAGGACACGTCAAACCAGATGAAACCAAAACTAAATGCCCTGCCTCCAACCTCAGTCAGAGTTTTCCAAAGCAGTCATTATTGCAAAGCAATTTTCTTCCACTGTGTGTTTGAGTTTCCCATGCTCTTAGGATGGGAGGTTGTTATATGACAGAGGTAACAGTTTTCCCCCCAGGATGGCAGTTTGCTTTCCAGCAGGTGTGGTGTGTTTCTAGAAGCTAGCATTAGATACACATGCTATGGCAGTGCCCTTTCTCTATATGTCACATTTGTGATTTTACTTAAATTGACTGAACGATTGAATTGATGATAAAAATTGTAATTGATGAATTTTCTATTAATTGTCTAACCAGTGAACTAAAGAATTGATTTGGGCCTAGTTTCAGTGCTGATTTTGTGTATCACAGCGTACAAAATGATGACAAAAAATATTGGCTTGGGTAGCAGATAAATCCCCTGGCCATATTGCACAAACATACAGGAGCCTATACAGTATGAGAGCGGACGTGCGGTCATGTTCCTGCATGATTTTTATCATTCTATCACCCACATAAGGATCCTTTTTATCGCCAGTCCTCTCTATTTGTTTTGAATATCTTTCATGGCAAACATTGTTTGAGTGTTGCCTGTTGAGTCCCTTGTGGACTTTTCAGTTGACCCCAATCAACCCTTATCCACACCGTGGGCCTACTCGATATTATGAAAGCTATCAGTACTCTAAACCTCTGCTTTCTCCACAAAAAAAAAGACTGATGTCTGTGGTCTCCAACTATTTTAGCACAACTTGCTCCATTTGCAGCCAAGTCATTTCACAGAGAAATGGCGCCGTCGTCCCTTCACACATTATGACAAAGTAGGTTAGCTTGATCACAGACTTCTTATGGCTTCTAAAATAAGAAGGGATTAATTGTTAAAGGTCAGATCTGACATGATTCTTACCTGACTGTCTCTTCTGCAGCGATTGGCTCTCTCCCCAGGGAGATGGTGTGAAATTAAATCCTGCTTTGGAGAGTGGAGCCTGGGCGTCAGTATGATCAGGGCAGGAAGCTTCTCATTTCACATGATCAGCACTAAAGTGGGACAATATGATTAGCTAGACAATGGTCTGGACTCATAGCCATGGAACAGTAAAAGGTTGGTTGGTGATTTCAAGGGGAAACATCTTTCTGCTACTTGGTGTCCCAGGAAAGTATACATGTCAACAACAACAAAAAAGAAAAACCGACACAGTCTGATAGATTTTGGCCATTTATCTTTTGGATACATGGTCTTATCCTTATGCAGCTTTTGATTTTCTCATTTTTAATGTTTTAGCCTTCAAACAAAACTACAAACAGACTCTAGAAGTGTTCAATTAATGAGTCCAAGTTCAACTAACAGACCAAGAGGAAGGATGATGTTTAGGTCCGCAGGACAGCAGGACAAAAATACTGTGCTCAACCCAAATCTGACCAGACCTGAACCACTATTCACCCGTATGACAATTGTGTAGGGAATTTGTAAAGGGATTTCCTTTTCCCTTAACAGTAGCATAATATTTCGAGTAAGTTTAAATTTGCCGTCATATACACCAAGGATATGCCTTTAGAGTTTGTTCAAGATATTGTTCTCATGGTATAAGTTTTCCATAGAAATGTTTATATGTTTAGATCAGCAAAGGCAAATCTTTTAGCTTGAGCTGTAGGTTTTTACAACCCTTCTCCATGTACTGCTTCAGTCTGGTGTCCTCAGCCCTATTTTCCCTCCCTCAGTTAGCAGAAAAATATTTCCAGATGTGCCAAGAAAAGAGCTCCCTGCGCAGTAGCTTAGTAATGGATTTCTTACGCTCAAACTAAGGGTCACTTCCTCTGATTGTTGCTACACCAATTGTCCCCCCCTCTGTCCCTTGACAACAACCAGACAGAGACCAGCGCCTTTACAGGACAAGGCAAGACGCACAAACACGCATTCCCCTCGTGAATGTAAATTGCCAGGCCACCGTCAATGAGCCAGTATCTAATTTGGACGGTTGGAGACCAGTGAATATTACAGGACACTGGGCAGCGTCATAATCGTGTCTGGCACTGGCATATGCATCTGTCTCGGTCCCTCTCTGGCTGCTGGACGGCTGCCCGGAATAGTGCTGTGCTGCGCGGTTTTCTATTGGCTGCACCATCCCTCCATGCATGGCTCTACAGGGCGGGTTGCACCCTGGGGCTTTTTTCTATCTCTGCTCTGAGTCGATGCTCTTGTCCACTGTCTCATAGCACAGAAGCTTTTGCCATTCACCGCTTTGTATGCAATATGTTGGAGAGCCAACGGGCTTGTAGTCACCCGGTACAATAGCACACAGCAGTGACTGGGGGACTTAAAATCAAGTGGCTTCTGAATAACCTCACAACTGCCTTTTCTCTGGTTCATCAGCCCTGTACCCTTTAGAGCTAGCAGCCCTCTGGTGCAGTATGCACCCAAATTCAGACTGACATGCATACACAAACACTGTTAACGCCTGCTGATATTTAGCAAGCCATTTTCTCACTCTGAAAATAACCTCGATCTGTTTGTTTCTTGTCTCTCTTTCTCTCTCTTTCTCTTCTCCATTTCAGATCACTGACAGAAAGTGCCTTGTGAGACAGCATCCCTACTTGATGATCCCTGGGTGTTTCTGAGGAGCTTCAGATTTCTCCCTCTGCAGTTGTGACAGGATATAGCTCAGCTGCAAACACCACTAACCCCTTGGGTTATCCTTACTTGTGCTCAGTGTGAAGAAACCCCAAGTGAAGAGGTGGAGCTGCTGCACTACTGGCCAAGGTGCCAAAGCTCACAGAGAGTAGGTACTGAAGACTTTTAAATAATAGAAAGCCACAAACTTTGTGTTGTCCTAAATTGTGCCATCGCACCTCAAAATAGCACCACTTTTGCTCCCCAACAGCCACCCTCGAACAGATAACATCATTCACACAAAGGACATTTTGGGGACATTGGTACAACCAGTAGAGCTTGTCTCCGAGCATGCCCCCTCTGCCTTGTCAGAGGTCTGCACCTGAGACTTGCTGATTGATGAACAATTAGCTGTTTGACTGACAAACTCTACAACAGCAGTGCAGTCCCATGGTCCGGTCACAGAGACTTTGCCAGTCCATTACCTCCACTTTCTTGTCCACAAGGACAAACCTCATCCACTGACCTGAGGCAGATCATTTATAGCTACATGTTCCATTAGTTTTAGTTGTTGTTGGTTTTATTTTTTTATTGGAACACTGAAACACCTCCTCAGAGGATATCCTCCTCCTTAATACAAGTGGCTCCACTCCACCCACAGCCGTCGCTGCTGACATGGCTCTAAACATTGCCTCGATACGGGACGCGAAATGGCTGACCCTGGAAGTGTGCCGGCAGTTTCAGAGAGGGACTTGTTCACGCAGTGATGAGGAATGCAAATTTGCCCACCCACCCAAAAGCTGCCAGGTGGAGAATGGGAGGGTGATCGCCTGTTTTGACTCATTAAAGGTAAGGACTTTTAAATACTGTGTGTAACTGCTCCCGTCTGTTGGGATGTTATAATTTTTACTCTGTCCTTTACTTGGTTTTGGATACAGATGGATTGTAAAATCTATACCTAATTTTTGTCACAACTGCCTGGCATACAGGTAACACTGCAGAAATCATCTTGGTTTCTACTTTTCTTTACATAACTGCACGGTTAAATCATGTAAAGCAAATGATAATTGCATTACATCCCTGGAGTACCAGTATAGCATCTGATGTCAAATGTTGCAGCGTTGTGGTTCCTAATAGTTGGTGGGTTTAGGTTGTCTGCTCAAATTAGCATGTGTGTCAGGTCTCCATGCTGTGCTGCAGTTAGCAGACCAGTCTGACCTATGAAGCTAAAGGCCAGAGAGGTCTGTTGTCATGTTCACTGTCACCACAGGTGTGTGTGTGTGTGTGTGCATGTGTGTTTAGTTTTTTATACGGTAAGTTCTTCTAATGTTACCATGCCTTGTCCATCATCTGTACTTGTGGGGGAACATCTGATCGCCTTAAGTCGTTCCAGGGCTTCTATTCCTGGGTGCATGTCAGCTGTCACACAAAACCAACAAACAACATCAACAGGCAGAGCTTGTTTTGTAATGTTTGATTCTCACCACATTGCTTCTTTAACGTTAATGTTTTTTTGTCATCTAAGACCAGAATCTCAATTTTAAATGGATAGAATTGTTATTATTGAATACAGTGGGTTGATATGAGGCCTTAAAGCCACGCTGAAGTATTTACTTCTTTAATAAAAGCCTGTAGTTTATTTGTTGACCCCTTTTATCGGGAGTTATGTCACTGTTATATGGGTATGTTTGATACTTACTATTGCGCAGTTTGCTTTTTCATTTCCTTTTTTTTCTTTTTTTATTGTGGTAAAATATCCTTAAATTAACTTAACACCAGACACATTGAAAGTCTCCCCAATTATAACAAGGGCGCTTCACACAAACCCCCACATGCTGCAAATAAGATGACTGAATCCAAGAGCAACCTATTATTTTCAAGCTGAGTGGAAAAAACAAAACAACAGCTGTGACAGTGATAAATAGCCAAAGAAACAAGAGCAGAACCCTGTAAGTGTGAGGAGTTTGTCTTTTTTTAAGTACATGCTGTAGCTGCATTTCACTTGTACGGCAATGCAGTGTATGGAGAGTGAATTTCACGGTTTTCAGTTTGTCAGTGACAAAAGACAGGCTAGATTAGACCATGTGACGAGCCGTTCTTTCATTGTGACAAGGTTACACTTCATTATACCTTAAAAATGAAGAGTGCTGATTTGCTGGGGACATCACTAAATTGTGACCCTATCCTTCCTGAGAGACATGGCAAGCTTTCCAGCATGTGTAAAAGCCCTCTTCATTACAAGTTGCTCATGTTCAATTATTTATTTGACACTATGAAAACAAGCTGTGATTATGGTGCTACGGTATCAGCTATTTTCTTGAATGAGACTGAACTCATGGTAAGGCTTGCTGTTTTATTGCTTGCAGTCAGCCATTGAGTGACAGTCCTTCCCAGCTGCCACATTTTGTGAGGTTCGTGGTTTAATGAGCAAACAGCTGAGTCCAGTCAGAATCAATGTATTGTTGCATCATGCAAGGAAAGGCTTGACACAGTTCCCTTGCACATGACATGATTTTGCCATTCATTCCCGTTATGATTGCTAGCCAGTGCTGCGTAGGGTAAGGATATAGAGGCATTTGATGATATTGCTCTTGCATGGCTGTTTTTTCTTTTTCTGTTCTGTTCTATATACCACACAACAGCATCCTAAGAGCACAGGCTTATTTGCTCTGTCTACTGTCTGGGCTTTGTGCTTTTGACCCTGCCACTGCTTACTCTAGGTTTCTTATATTAATATTGTTTATCTAGGAATTTTGTCGCTATCAATGTGGGCTGCTCTGTGCAAGCCCTCAGGCTAAATTGTTAAATGTAAAGACAGATCTATCTCTAATTGCAGTCACTCTTTCTCTCTCCCTCCACCCTCCCCCTCTTTTCACCATACGACCCGGTGACAGAACGAGAATACAGGATTCTCTGTACTTTTAACTCCAACTCGCCTCCTCTCTCACAAAGACTTTCCTCGTGACAGCTAAGAGAATGAATGCTTTATTATGCATTAGGAAATGTGTTTCGCTCCACGGCAGGCTGATTTCCACCCAATTACGCCCGTATCGTCTTCCTGGGTCTTCTCATCTGATGGGGTTATCATGCCAGGGTTGTGTGCTGCCAGGCGTGACTTGGCCAGTGTTCAGAAGGGTTCTTTTCATAAACACGTGAAAGGTATGGCACAAGAGAGGAGTAGTGGTGTAACTCTGTCTTATCAAACAAACATGCTGATTCCATGGAGAATTCGACTGTTATGACTGACTTGGTAAAAACACCCCTGTGATGACGGTGGCTCCTTGTTGAACTCCCATACAGCAAAATCTCAAATTTTGCAGTCCACTGCCAAAATAAAAGATTTAGTGTCTTGTCTTCACACCAAGGTTTATTTTGGAGGTATGCTTTGCCAGGCTGAGCCACATAATCACTTGTGGGTTAGATTTTTGGCCTGTGATTTACTGAGTGTGTTTGGGCTGCACATTTAAAAAGAAAATCTTTTTTGTAAATTATGTAAATTACAGGTGTCTCTGACTGGCAAACACTTGACAGTCATCTTCTGCAACGCAGCTTTTAAAGGGTATTATTAATTTTAAACACAATGCAGTGGGACTACTTAGAAAGGCTGCTGTCATTGCTTGTGGCAAGAGGTAGAGAAGAGATAAGCGCCTCGTATATTTTTTGGGTATAAATTACATCTGAGAGCATAACTCAGTTATTTCTCCAGTGTGTGCATCCATCCTAGCTGATGAGACCTGGAGAACAACCAGACCCTCTGATTTGCGATAAGGATAGAGATGGGTGTAGCTGGTTTGGGAAGCAGCCAAACAGCCACTCGCACAAGTGGAGCAGACGAATGATCTGCGAAGACAATAGCAACAGAAATACCTGGTTTCGCATTTTCTGTTAGTGTGCTTTGCATTGGACGAATGCCAATGAGGAATAATTCCTGTTCGGTTTGCTCATGCTTTCTCGATCATAAAGCTTGCGGCATCCTGACTCCGCTGTGCTGCTCTCAGCATGTCTATAGTGTAATGTATAGGGGATTATTTTTTGTCCCCCTGCTCTACACTGAAGGCTTTAGAAATAGTCTCTCTGTGCTACATTTGTCATCTCTCAAAATAGGACAAGCTACCTCATATCTGTCCAAAGCTGTAGTCACATTTGGTCGGTAGTCATGAAATAGCTTACTAGGTATCATCCATTTCCATTGAGACATGACATCAAAATTTGACAGTGGTGACCTCAGCAACAGGAGTAGCTGTGGGAATTGTTCAGATGTGTCAACAGTTTTTTCAATTCAGTTTCTGTTCTATTTCCATTGAGTCTGTATCTTGAAGCCTGGCACCGCTCAGCTCTTCTTTGTGTTGGTATGTTTGTTTTGTGATTTTCTGGTACATTTGAGGTTTGTCTCTGTTTTATCTTTCAAATTAGGAAAATGAAATGCAAACCAAACGTGTGCAGACAGGTTTGGTGGCTGCAAGGCACAACATGGCCTTTAAATGTCTTCTCATACTGTGAATTGTGTTTAATTAAACAGTGTGGCAACATTAGGTGACCTCCATGCAAGTAGATGATTCAAATGATTTAAATGTTGCGATATTATATCATCACTTAATCAAACATCAGGTGATAGATAATCAATACAGGCAGCACTGAGTCTCCAGCAGCATCACAGATAGTGTGTCACGTCTGAAGCCGTTTCCTTTAAGCTCTTTGATACTTGTTTCACTGTGACCATGGAAACCATGACATAGTGGTGGAAGGGATGAGGGGAGGAGGGGGCTGTAGGAAATGAGCAAGAATACCTACGGTAATGGGGTAAATGCAATCACACCAGTCATGTGATGATGTCACATTGGCCATGCCTCTGACAGTAGCCTTTTGTTAATTTCTCTGCTTTTCCAGTGTTTTCTCTTTATTGCTGTCTCCGACCAAGCTGGCTGGGTTATATTTCTTCCCTCTGCAGTAAAAGCCTGACCATGTCCAGAGCATTTGTCTCAATTTATGTTTTTGACTGCTTGTCATTGCACAAATATGACATAACACACGTAGGCTGTAAATAAAGCAGAAAATAAGACTAAAAATAAGCAGCTCTTGGATAGATTGTCATTTAAATTGCCATTCTTTCTGTACTGCAGAAACATTTTTTTTTAGACACATGTATGTGACAAGGTATCTTTATTTGCAAAACATAAGGCTGTCAAACCTTTACAGAGCAGATCAGATGGTTGATAACATGGGCTGTTTAAATTCTGTTCCTCACATTTTTTTTTTGTACCAGTCAGTTTTTACCAGGTGACCTCCACGCCTGACTGAGCTTCAATAGTCTGAGAGGTGGGGGATAGTCTGGTGCATCCTGGCACTATCACATTTCGTCAAGTTGCGGCTGTCAGAAAGAAAGTGGTGAAGCAGGAGAAACAATAGAAGGTACTTTCAAGTGTGTGGAGTGTTTTCTCATTTGTATCACAGACTCTGCACAGTCCCCCTGGGGGCGAGGTGCCCTGTTTTCCCTCACTTGGTAAGAACATCTTAATCCGGACTTTGCTTCCAAAGAGCACATGTGTTTTTTGGGGTCGTGGGATGGCTGAAACTAGTAAATAGAGAAGCGAGGGAACATGGAAAGAAGGAAAGCTGGTAATATTTGAATGGCTAGGGGAATATTGTGATTCAGCCTAAGGAGTAAAGAAATAAAGGTGGGTGCAAGAGGGTTTTCCTGTCTGCAGGTGACAGGTCAAGCCAAGCAGGGAGTCAGGGAAACATTTTTAAACTAATTGTCAAAGATTGTATTAAGATTCAGCGGGAAATTGTCTGTGACCTTGAGTTAATCCGTTATTCTATAGCCACCAGTCCAGACAGACACCAGACTGTGAAACTGAAATGCACACAGATAGCAAAGGCAGCTTGAAGTTTAGAGGTTCCTCTGATTTAACTGTTACTTCCTCCCTCTGGGCTTATTGCATTTGCTTTTTTTTTGGATCTTTAGGAAGCTTCAGTGAACATGAACTTTATGCCCATGGCCTCAGCCCCCCTTTTCCTCTCTTGTTTTAAAAGATGGGCTCGGCTGCATTCCTCGGCGTAATCCTCTTGAACTGGGCCACACCCTGGGCAGAGCAAACGTGGAGGGGAATGTATGCAGCGCAGTGGGAGTTGGTGTTCCCCCAGGGTCATTCACATAGACACAATGAGGCACTGACTTGAACTTAACGTGGGGCTGCAGTGGATGCAGCATGCTTTGATGAGCCCCTAGGAGACCCCCACCGCTACCATTCGTTAAACAGGCTTCCTTGTACGCAGACGCATGCACGCACGCTCGCTGTCTTCCCTGTACAAACTATGCCAAATTTCATTTGATCCATGTGAATTCACTCCCTACAGCCCACAGCCCCAGTCTAACTGGTCTGAAAAAAGGTCCAAGGATAGCAAGTGATAAGAGAGGAGGAAGTCTCGTGACCCAGTCTCAGTTCATCAGTCCTATGTTGTCACAGGAAATTTTTCATACCAATAAGGAAAACCACAAAAACATTTATTTTGTGTAAATAAAGGCATTTTAACCACCATTAAACCTCGGTAATAGATTAGTGTCAACATGATTTGTATTAGATGCACTTGTAGAGCCATGCAGAAAGTTGAATTTCATACTCAAATCTAAAGCTGTTGAAACCACCTACGTCTTCCATGATTCATAATATCTTTTCATTTTCTCTCTTCCTGTGATGTGAGATTTACATGTTCGTGTTGTCATTTTGTATAAATTGATTGATCTTGTGACAGATAGCTACAAAGGTTATTAATGTTACTGCAGACCAACAGTACTGCACTGTGCTGCTGTTGATCAGAGAAGTTGTTGCAGTAGGCTTGGCATTTTAATTGGGCCACTGCTCTGACCCACATCTGCCTGTCAGTGTGTGTGTGTGTGGCAGTGAGTCTGCTGTGATACCCACATTTCACTGTCCCCCTCTGGGTCTAGCTGCAGAACTGGTCGAAGCCAACTGTAGACACTATTCTTAGAATATTCAGATATTACAAGAAAAGAGGAAAATGCTGTAATATTCCACAAAGTCATTTTTTAAATTTTTTGCTCCCTACCTTTACCTGCTTTTTTTGAGAATGTGTGAAACCTCAGTTCATTCACTTGGGAGCTGCAGTGTTTAGAGGCTGTTTTGGTAGCAAATGTTGTCTTCTAGCAACAGAAATTTTGGTGAACAGTTTTGCTCTCTAATGTTGGCAACCAAACTAAAATACCACATAGAGCCAACTGAGAATAGTTGTGTAGTGGTGCATACATGTGAAGGCAGCTTTGAGTCTAATATCAAGTGAGAACATTCCAGACAAAGAGGAGAACAACCAGCATTTAGCTTATTAAATCAAAATATCACATATGAACTGGCATATTAGACTATATACACACATCTGTTACTTCTCCTATACTAATAATATTAATAATATCAAATGACTCATTTCATTATTTAGTTGCAGAATATCAGCTGTTTTTATTCAATGCTTTCAATGTATAGGTGAGAGACGCTGCAGCAGTCTGTTAGTTGGTCTTAAACTCCTTACATGTGTAGGGTGATCTGCGTCCTCTCTACAACACTCTGCTAATATGCAGCTTTCCTTTTTATCATGTAATGGAGTTCCAATTTTGAACTTGCACTCCATTATGTCTTCTCTATAAAACAGAAGATTTATGGCACTACTGTTGTTTCATATCAGATTGAATAGTAGGTGTTCGTCACCCAATCAGCCGCCTGCAAAATGCTGGAGAGACTGAGCACTGAAAATCTGCCCATCTGCTGTACCAGTGTTTCACCTGGTCTCAATCCACCCACTACCTCTGAGTCATCCTTTTTTTTCCCATCTCACTCTGCTGCCCACAGTGCTGATAAAGTACAAGATTCTCTGCAATTTTTTCTCTCTCTCTGTAAAAAACAACTTAAATCAGTGCTGCAGAATCTATGCCATCCTCACATTCTGTGATTTCAAAGCCAGCTGGACTCAAACTGCCTTACTGCTGCAGCAGTCATTGCTGCTGTGAGCACCTCTGCAGTAAAGCTGAAGGCAGATCTATGGCGAGCCAGCCAGGAGGCTTGCTGTGTGCTTGACCTTTAGTATTGGTCTCATTAATTATTGATACGTAGTTTCATCACCAGTCATCAGAGACAGACTCAGGTAGTTCTAATCAAATTTTTACTGAGAGTAGCATTCATTTTTCTGCTTTGTTTAGCTGAATTCCACCATTTAAAAATACACATTATTTTTGGAAAATCAATAGCTTCATCCTTGTGTTTTTCCCTGGCATAAAGATGCCTACGGCTCGCCACACTTCCGAGTATTGCATATGGCTTTTTTCTGTGGCCCATATTAAACATAGAAATTAATAGTTGCTCAGGAAATGTGTTGACTGCTCCCCCAGGCTTCTTTTAATTCCCCTCTGATTATACAATGGACAAACTTACAAAGACACAGCTCAAGATGCTCCACAATTCCCATCCAGCCAACCCCAGCTCATACGCACACACACACACACGCACACACACACCTAGGGAGCTACAAACAGTTAGATAGACAGGCCCAGCTGTCTCCCAGGGGCCAGCCTTTATAATGAGACAGAGATCTTCTTAATTGGCTCCATCTAATGAGGCAACAGAAATGCAATCTTTAGGGGCCCTACACCAGAATGGGTTCCCTCCACCTTTTTTGTCTAAATGACTATTGGTCTGTGTCAAACAGGCTGTTGTGAACCAGGCCTAGCATGACATCCCAATCCCATGTGAAGATGTGTCAGCGTGGAAAATGTCTAAGACCACATGTTGGTGTGTCAGTATCAAAAATATTCATTGTTAATAAAGTAATGAATATAAACTGCACTGGCAGTGACTGACATGAGCTTGCCTTCTGAAAAACATGTTGAAGTGATAATGGAGTGCGAATTCTGTGAACTCTTTCTTTCTCCTACAATTGCTCTGACTCGTATCCTATTCAGGCTTGACGAGTGGCAGTGATAGACTGAGCTGTAAAAGTGGAACCTGCCATAATTTCTTGTGAAACGCTCCCAATGCACTTTGCTGCAGAACCTGCAGCACAGCACACATAATGAAGAGGCAGTCATTTACGTCATTAGATTATGGCTAAGGACTGAATCAGTGGTCTGATCTAAAATGGCTGATTACCCAAAACAATACTGCTGTTGCAGTCAGTGCCATGAGGTTACAGTAGAGAATTTGTTCCAGTCTAACTTTCCTCAAAAACATCAGGCTTAATAGGCTAGAGTGTAGCTGCTCTGAATTGAAGTAATTTGATAGAGCTTGTCTGGTTGAAAGTCTTGTAGTCAGTGTAAATGACTCTTGTATTAGTGAGTGAAAGGCTTACAGCTGTCTAGTTAGAGAGTAAGCTGGGTATTGTTGTAAATGTTTTCATACCAAAGCATGCTCTGCTAATTCAGATTTGGTGCTGGTTCTTAAATGATGTTCTATTGAGGGCTCTTTTGTTCAGCTGAGCTCAGAGTAAATTCCCACTTCAGCAATAAAACTTGATGTCTGTTATTAAGGGATACTTGGGTATTGCTGGCATAGCTTTGGTAATAACATTAGACCCACCAAGTTTATTTCTGAGATCTAGGAACATCATGATGTCACCCCTGAGAATAAGAATTCAAGCTGTTGAAGCCTTTGAATATCTTTTGATACTCAAAAACAAAACAAGCATGGTGATGTGTACTATTCTTGTAGGGATAGATCTGTAATACCCAGTCCAAGCTATAGGTGTTATTTGTGTCACACCCAGGGTGGTCATACCATAAAGGTCAACTTAAGGTCATGGCAGCATATCTGTCCCTCTGTGTGTGTGTGTGTGTATATGTGTGTGTTTGGGTCTACGGGGGGGGCATGCAAAGTTCATGGACGAAAGTGAGATGCCCAATTTTCACACCCAGCAGATGCCTGCACCAGTGACCCACGGTGACAGGTGGGGGACACTAATTGGCAACGCGCACCGTCACAGAGTAGGGAGAACCCATGGTGGTTGAGGGAATGAGGAGGAGATGAGGGAGAGGGGGATGAGCAGGAAAGACAAGTGGTACCAGTGGGGGACATAAATTGGCACTGCATTTGCTGGTGCAAACCATTAAAACGTTGATGGAAGGAATAGCGTCAGGTTTAATGATCATATCGTATGATCATATGTTGTACCAAAAAAGGCATTTCATGGTTGATAAGCAAACAGATGTTGCCTGTGAAAAGTTCTCTCTAATGCTGTTGTGTTTGCATTTCTATAGCTCAGACTGGGATTTATTCTGCCTCTCACTCTCTTCCTGACTCATTCACTCAACAGAGCTACAGCTTACCTTAGAGAAAACAGGAAAAAGTACAGGATGATAACATGGGTGAATAGTATGATCAATATGTTTACCTGCATCAGACAATTTGGAGATAAAACACACCCTGCAGCTCAAAGGCTGTTCACTGTACCCTGGTTTATTGATCTCATCTCTTTGACCAAAGGGCACTTATTACTTTAACCAAGTATAAGCACTCATTCAGCCCTCTCTACCTCACTGTTCCCGACCTTATGAGGACTGTTTTCATCATCTCCATGTGGGTTTAGAGTCTCTTCAGCCCACAGGAGAGAGCG
Source organism: Trachinotus anak (assembly GCF_046630095.1). Lineage (NCBI taxonomy): Eukaryota > Metazoa > Chordata > Actinopteri > Carangiformes > Carangidae > Trachinotus > Trachinotus anak. Next base: position 5,835,538 of record NW_027273877.1, read on the forward strand.
TCCTCAGAGGCCTCATCATCACAACCAACAAACAACATATCGGTCCAGGCGATGGTGCACCTTATTCCCCTTCGGTTGCATATAGCAAAATAAAATCGCATAAGCCTGTTGGAAAACTGTTGACATTATATCTGTGGTTTCCAGTAATTACCAGGTTTTTGCAGTACCCTGATTATTAGCATGTTATATATTGATTTATACAGTATACTGTGATGGATAAATAACTTATATGGCTCTTTGCTTTTGAATTTATGTACGACTTTTCTCCCTCATTATGTTTACTGGGATATAAATAACTGTGAGGCATTATATCTTGAATATTATGAAAGATACAAGATAAGATTTCTAAACGGAACACTAGTCTACTTGTAAGTTCTTACTTGGGTAACTGAACTCTCCAGATTCTCTGTCGTTTGAATTATAAACCTGTGCCTCCCAACTTTTTTTGTCAGCAACCAAGCTTTAATCTCCAAACTGGAGAGTAAGCAGCGATACAACATTTCTGCCCCTATCTGCTGAGTGTGTTAGAAAGAGGCTTTGATGAATAGATCTGCTCTCTCCCTTCCATCTCATTATCCTCCTTTATCTGTTTTATGGATTTACACAACTCCTCAACACGCTCTGACATGCGGTCGATAATGTCAGCAGGGGAAGGAAGATGTAGGATAGTCTTTTTTATTTTCTCGCATTGTTTGTTTAACTTCTCTCATTAGCATTTGTAGTGGATTTGTGTTATTTTTGGAGCACTGCAGAGTAGTGGTGGCTTTGATCGTTAGAGAGTGATTGAAACTGAGGTATCTGTTAACAAATGTAAAGTTAGGAAATTAAAATAAGGCCCACCAGCTTTCTGCTGTTTCCTCTTGGGGCTGTGGCACAGTTCCTTTCAAACTAGGGCGTCAACATCATGTAACCTATTTCTATGAAATCTTTCACTGTTATGGTTACTTACAGTTGGTTATAGGACTGCTGTCATATCAATCTGAAGCTGACAAGATGTGTCTTCTCAGCATAGGGAAATGACAGCTTGTCGAAAGCAGGCTAATGCCTCAGTCTTTCAGCTATGACTCACCTATCAACAGACTGAGAGGTGGCATTGTCATAGCTGAGCCTTTCTACAGGGTGTGTATTTGTTGAAGTGTGGGAAAGTGAGACAGTTGCTTCACTTCAAATGTGCTGTTTGCATGTGGCATGAATGTTTATGTGTGTGAACCTTTCAGCTGCATGCCTGTGTCCCTCGATGTGTTTATGTGGATCTGTGTTTGTGTATGTGTGTGTGTGCAGATTAGAGGAGCTCTGGAGGGTGGGTTTCATGTCTCAGCAGGTCACAGATGATCAGATTAACTGAAGCAGGGCTCCAGCCTCCAGCTGGATTATCAGCAGGGACCTGGACTCTGCAGGTGCCACACAGCAGTGCCACTGCTGCTGCACTTTGACCATCGCCTCCCCAAAAAACACAGACAGCAACACGCACATCCAGTGTGGGCAGTTATCACAGCCATCATCTGAATGCTGATAACCTTAATTTGTGGCCAGTACTTTTAAATTGCCTTTTTTTTCCTACTGCACGACTGCATGAAAGCTCTTTTGTTGAAATCTGTCAACTGCTGTGACAAATGAACAAAAAGTTGTTTCGTAACTTGCATGAAGTATATATCACGGCTCTTAAAAGAATATTGTCAGTACCCTGCAGACAGTTTAGGTGCACTAGTACACAAAATCACTGATAAAACAGAGCTTAATAACAGAGCTTAATGATTATTGGCTTTTACAGAGTCCCCTCTGCTAACTGAAGTGGACCACGCAATGTTTTCTGAAATGTTAAAATGATGTCAGTTAAAACAAGATAAATGGACATGTTCATTGCTTAAGACACTTGGGTGTGGACACATGATCAGCACCTTATTACACTTCTTACATGGTGGTGGGAGTGTTTGCTTTTGGGACCCGTGGGAGAAAAATTCCTGCGATCCAAGCATCCTAGGTCAAACAAACAAGGAAAAAAAACACATTTTTTTTATCTCACCTTTATCCCACTCTCCCCCTGTCTGTTTGTATCTCTTCCTAGCTCTCCTCCTCTCTCTCTCCTTGGGTAATCTCAGGCGTGTCAGCAGCAGTACTACTCCTCCATCTGTGGGATTACAGCTGGTGAAACAAAGGCACTTAATTACTGCTGAGGCAACACAGTCTTACATGTGTGTGTGTTTGTGTGTGTGTGTGTGTGTATGTGTGTTAGACGTGAAAAAGGAAAGCAGACTTTTGTTTCCAAATTACCTGGTCTCTGTCCTCTGTACTGAGGTTATTTTCTTGTTTGTGTTCATTCGCATTATTGATAATTGTACTGTTGTCTAATAGCCAGGCCAAATACACCTGATCACAGTATAATCAGAGCTGAAAGCGAGATGGGAGCTAACGTACCTCCACCTCCTTCTACATTTAAAATTGCTTGTTCTTACCCACTGTTGGCCATTGATTTCTGTTCTCCATTACCAGCCCACATGTAAGCAAAAAGGCTTTGGCTATCATTTGATAATGGATTTTCAGTGTTTCCTGGTGTCCTGGAGCCTCGGAGCTTCAAACAGACCCATTAGTCCAAACGGATCCATTAGAGCCCAAAAAACAAAACAGGATCCTTAAGAAGGACCATTCTCTGTGCTTGAGAATGAAGGGAAGCCCTGTCCATGTGCATCCATCGCCTCGCTAAGCTACCGGGTGCTGGGATCATTGGATCTGCTTCTTTTCCATCTTCTGAGCACTGGAGTGTCTGTCCTGTTGGCGTGTCATAGCTGGGGGCTTTCACCAAAGTGGTTTCCTTGTGACCTGTTATAGGCTGACCCATAACCAGCTGTTAGTGCCCCTGGAAAAGAGATTCTTTCCAAGTAAACTGAGAAGGGAGAGAAAGAAAGGCAGACACTATGAACAAGCAGACCCATTCTTTTCAATAGTGACCTTCTTTGGAAAGGCGCACTGTGCAGTAAATTTAGGGTTAAAACTGAAATGTTCGGATCAAACAAAGCAAAGGGGTGAAAAGGAAAAGGCAATTTTAATGTTTCATCTCTTTGAAATGTGGAGGTGAGGCATCACTTCCTGGAACTGATGATTGCAGGATCAGTTCCAGTAGGTGATGCAGGCCAAGGAATTCTCTTATTTAGATATTTATATCCACAAATTTGAATATATGTAAACAGAACACCCAGCTAAAGGATGAGCCGTGCATATTTCTCAACAATGCAAATGACACAGCATTAATGGCAGGATGTAAATGCCACACTGCGAGGACAAGGCCGTGAAGAAGATAGAATGGAAAGAGATACGAGGGAACATTGAAAGACAAGGAGAACGAGTGAGCGCCTGTCCACCCCCCTCCTCCAACGGTCAGTGGGGATACAACAGGTTCTTCGGCTATGCTCTAAGGGGATTACACATATCACAGGCTTCATGTCAGAAAAATTAGTGTCAGTTTCTCACAGCGGGCCTCCTCCTCTCGAGCTGAGAAGGACAATCGGATAAACGGAGGGGTGAAAAAGACTTTGTTGCAGTTTCCCTGTAGCATACAGCCATTCCAAAGCCAGATGCTTTAGGATATGCTGTGCCTACCAAAATCAACCTGCAGTAGTTGCCCATGTGGGTATTCTACTTTAAGTTGGAATATACTTTTAAGGCCTTATACCAATATATACTCTTTAGGCTTCCACTGCCTCCGAAGCTGATGACGTTGGTACAATCATCCTTCACAAGTAGCCACAGCACGGTGCAGTGCTGACTCTATATCTTTTAAGCAGTTTTTCCGTGATCGTCCTCCCTGATTGGTTTTTCTGGATTGCCAATACTGCCAGTCACACTGTCAGTGATCACATCACTGAGCACTGTGCTAGCGCTAGGAAGACATTATGGGGGCTTAGATATGGAAAGCCTACCCAGCTTCTCTGTGCTGCTGCAGAAAAGGGGGCTTAATGGAGAAAGGCATGCACACACATCCCAGATTCCCCAGATCTGGATTTAGGTAATTCATCGATATTGTCTCTTGGGTTGAAGTGTTGATGTGGGAAAGAAAAGCAATTGCTCATTTCGAGTGTATCCATCTTTGGATAAGCACCGGGGCACTAGCCTCCCTATTAAAGGCAATTGGAACCACAGGGGTGTAATATAAAGGCGCATTTCCAGTCGCCTTTACGAGGACATTTACAGCTCTTCTGTCGACTGCAGCCTATAGGCAGCAACTCTCTGTCTCCAGCAGGCCTGAGGATAGAGCGCCCATTGAGGGCAAAATGCAAATGTTACAGTGGTGAACGGAGGGGCCCACAACTGAAGCGCTATTCTGCTGAGGGGGTGGAAGACTGGCCCTCTGTGTCTGTGCCACCCACAGACACACAACGGTCATCACTCTGACCATTCAGCCTTGCTGATGAAGGAGGTGGGGGGTCGGGAAAAGGGTTTCTGCCACTGATGAAGCTGGCAGGGTAAATCCCAGGCAGGGGATGCTAATGCCAGTTATACATGGACCATTTGGGCCAGTGTTCACTGTGAATTTATTTTATTTTATGGAGGGTGGGGCTAATTAAGTTTGTAAGACTCAGGGGCAGCTCCAGGAGAGGCTGTAGTTTAATAATAGCTGTTGTTTCAATTGCTATTGCAGAAGTAACTGTCACAGGAATTACAGGAAAAATGCTTTTGATTTTACTTTCAGGCAGATTTTATATTGCTGAAAGGGATATTTCACAGCTGTTGTGGGGCAATAGAAGTAAATAAATTTAACATTAGCACCAAATCAGTAATTCACAGAGTACAGCTGACTCACAAGATAGTCAGATACTCCTTGTCCGTCTGTGTCTGGTTACATTTATTCATTCTTACAATGACGTCTCTTGACAGTGGAAAGACATCCAACACTGAAAACATACACACACACACACAATGACAAAATTAAAACAAAAAAGTGGGTCACTGGGAGTTTAAAATGTATATGGTCAAAGGATGTTTTCCTTTGAAGTGTTTTTCTGCCTGTTTGGTCCTGCCTCTGTGTATCTGTGGGCCATAGCTGGAGTGTTGCAGTGTGATAGTTCTGTTATGTTTGGACAGGAGAAATGTTGTACCTTCCTCAGCAACCTGTCACTTTGTTTGGGTGAACAGTTTTTTTTGTGTTCTCATGCCTGTGTGTTTACTGTGGTAAATGTTTGCCTTGTTTTTTCTCTCCCTTTGCTTAAGTTTTGCCAACTGAACATTGTGTGCCTGTGTCTGATTTGGAGCGTGATCAGTGGAAGAAAAATGAAATTTTCCTTCCTTTTGTTGCCATGCATGACAACAAGGATTATAGATTTCATTATAGATTAATCCATAGATTATTTTTTCAATTAATATAGTCATTATTTAGTCTGTGATTGTCAAAGAAATACACATCACAACTTTTCAGTGCCCAAGACTAACTGATGAATTTAGTTTAATCTGATCAACATCCCAAAATGCAAAGATATTCAACAGATTAATCAATGATTAATTGATTTTGAAAAATGTTGATTGTTGTCTGTTGATCAGATAATATTAATGGACTAACTGATTTTTAGTTTATGATGATGAAATTGATGAAAAGCAACAGAATAAGGTTCGCATGTCATCAATATCAATATTAGCCAATATCAAGGAAAGCACAAGTCAAAGTAAAATGAAAAATATGCAATAAAGATGTCTGTTTTATAGATTTAAAAAAAATGAAGATGTTTTCTTCCAGAAAAGATTTCTTGTTGTAATTAATGTGCCTGTATTACATGAACTCAAAACAATTGAAGGAATCTCTGTGGGTGGAGTGAATGTAATCCTAATCTGTTTATGAAATTAGCTGCTTTTATCCCCTTCCCCTCTGGATCAACCCTAATGTGGAACACATTTTTATTGACATTACTACTATATGGAAACTTGGCAAACAATAAGTGCTATCTTGTTGGCGATGGCCTTGGGGATTTGAAGAACGTGCCAGCAGTAGTGTCTCGTTTTATAAACTCTTGGACAGAGGATCTGTGTCAAGTGAAAACAACCGATAATTTTACTTTGATCTCTCCTTCACCATCGTTCGTTTTTCAGTGCGACGCAAGGAGATAATTATCCAATCTGATTCAAAGCAGTTATTAGTGTATCCCAAAGCATTTCATGCACACAAGGGCAACGGTGCAGCCTACAATAAGAGGTTGCCATGTGAGCGACCCTGCTGAAAGGTATAATTTCACCGTGTAGCTATGGCTACACACCAGCGGCTGATGCGTGAATCACAGAGGTGCCTTGGTGCTTTCAAAGATCCTTTTCATAGACGGCTGCTCGGAGGCAATGCCCGCAATGAATGGATTTATGCTCTGCTCCGAGTGGGTGGCTTAGACAGAAGGCACAGTGCGCTCACTCTGCATGTGTGTGTCTTTCTGTGTGGGCGTTTGTGTGTTTTGTGTGTGTCTGCCACTGTCTCAAAAAGATAGAGGTCTGAAACCAGATGATGGCACAGAAGCGTCATCAGCCATGCATGCTGCTTTTTAGCACCGTCATTGTCACCTCCTCACTGTGTAAACTATGAGCCATAAGCACGCCTCTTTTTTATGTGATGCTGTGCTGCCTCTCGGCAAAGCTTACCTCATCTTATGTGCTTTGAATCCACAAGTGTGGCTGGGAGATGAAGCTGCAGTTTGGACCCTTCATTGATGATCATTAGTATTAATAATAGACTCCAAAGGTAGTGTAATTGCTGTGTATAGCTATTACTACACAGTTCTTGCAGTTGGCCTTACCATGTTTTATTAAAGCAAGAATTGCTCCTGCGATAAAACAGATGTTAGATTTTCACCACTAATCAGAGAGACGTGATGTGGGTGAAAGCTTTTTAGCTGCTGTGCACAGTACCAATAAATTAACACTTCCCTGAGTTTAATGAATGCATCATTATTTGCGTGTGTGGGAGTGTAGGTTTTTAATCAGCAATGCTACTCGATGACAGCTGCGAATGCCTGGAATCTCCTTTCCAGGATGGATTATCCCAGAATATATTGGACTACCTGATCTCACATCTCCTGTCTGAACTAAGATGATATTCTTCGAAATGAACTGCTCTCCCTTTTAGTATGCAACCTAATGTTTTAACACTCCCAAAGGATACCAGCCATTAGATGTCCTTTTGCCATACTTATAGCAAATCCATATCTTCTTCACTATTACACACTGAGACTTCCAGAAGTGTAAGCTAGTAAAAGACACTGTGAATAACACTGTGTGTACTGAATGTGACACTTGCACATGTTAAAAGTTAGACTGTGTTCACACCAGCATCAGCAGTGAAAATAAAAATGCAGAGTCAGAGTGTACAATCCAGATAGTACTAGATACAAGGCTCAAAATGGATTTTTCTGACCTTGTCCTTACCTGAGACTACATTTTGTTGCTCTCCTACAACATAAGGGATTCTCTGGCCTAAACACTGTACATTGCTGTGATTTGTTGTCTGTTTCCTCTTCTCCTCTTTTAGTGGTCATCTCGTTGAGCTACATCAGTGTCCTTAGTCCTTCTTTTGGTGGTTCCCTCCTCTCGCTTGTCTCTGTGCTCTATTCTTTCCATGTACTTTTTCTCCTTCGCTTCATCTCTTTCAATTTAATAACAACTTTATTTTTAAAAAATCAAACTCCTCTTGGGGAGGGCCAAGCTCTGAAATGAACATCAGATTGGTGAGGTTTGTATTACTCACTGAATTTAGTTTTTAACCTGTTTTGTGCGGTGAATACACATTCACATGTTTTTGCTGAATCTGCTTCACACTTTCTTTTCCAAGCTGCTGTCTGAGAAATGGTGTCTGAGTGGTGACTTAAAGTTGACGTTTTGTAACATCGGCTGGTAAAAGGCGCAGCACTGTACATTTTACAAATCGAGAAGCTCATTTCACCGTTATGTTCAAGCCGTTATGTTCAAGCCACGGATATCTTCTGACCCAGTTAGCCTGAAACATGCCTTTGGACTGCTGCTTCACCTTAGTCAGCATTATTTGTCTGAGGATCCTGAGGATTAATGTTGTTAATGTTGACATTGGCTGTAATAGGCAGTTGAGGCAGTGCCTGTTCATACTTGAACTTTATACTTGAAGTGAGACCATATTTTCAATGTGTTCATTACAATGGAGTTTGTCTGTTTTCTCTTGCTAAGAGCTAATGGTGCATAGAGCATAGATGTTAAAGACACCGGATTACACCAAGGCTGCTCCATCTCAGCCCATACAGGTTGAGGGCTGCTTGATACAGAAAGAAAACTTGCGTGGTTCTCATTTTCCATGACTAATCTACAAGAGAAGTCTGTCTGATATAATTTACTCTAATTTAAGGGCTCTTGGATACGAAGAGTTTGTTGTTGGTGAGTGACATGTGAGTACAACGAACCCCCAGTTACATCCATTCTTGATCAGTTCTTCAAAAGAGATGAATCTTGTCTGATCAGGATGTATTATAGAGTTCATGACCATTTCAATCCTAACTGCAAGGACCTTAGTTATATATCTTATAATCACTTTAGAGGAAATTTACAGGTCTATATGATTTACACCTGAGAGGATCCTTGACCTTTTCATGTAGAACTGAAATTATAGGTTCTGTCAATGCTTGGCGGTATTGACTTCTTCTGAAGTGTTAGGGGAAATTTCTGTGCAAAATCTTTATTAAATTCACTTCTCATTTGTGTGATTGCTTGCTTGATTTATTTGACAGATATAGGCCGATCAAGATTTTAAATACTGAATATTTATATAATTAAATACTGCATTGATTTTGTTCCCCCCAGTTTTTTCATAGCGTTGGAATTTCCATTACCATGACAGCTCTAGTGTAGGTACTTCATTTATGTGCTTCTTCCATCTCGAAGCTAGACACAAAGGAAGACTGAAGACAAATCAAACCTAATTTATGCGAAGACCAGGCACAATGTGGTGATAGATCATGAATACATCAGTAAGAAAAGGCTCTCAAACAAAGTTTGACTGGATGAAAGGGGAAGGTTTTACGAGTCCAAGGCCTGCACTTAGTGAGACAGCACCTGTGCGTTATGAAACACTCTCCCAAGTAGCTCCACCACCATTTACTTCATCACTTTAAATGGAGAATAATGATGAGCAATTGCGAAAAGCATGTGTCACTCACAGGCCATAGATGAACTGAATATGAAGCAAGAAGGGAGGTAATGGCCTCACTTTAAGTCCACATAACTGACAAAGTGAGTGGTGAGGGTCTGCGGTGTGTGTTTGCATGTGTCATTGTGTGCGTGTGGCTTTATTTGTGTCCGTCTGTGTCTGTGATCTCTGTAGGGTGTGATGGTGATGCTGTGCTTCCCTGCAGACTCAGTTTGGGATGCCGTCCAGAGCACAGCTTCAGCACCAGCTCCCTCTCTCACACACAGAGTCACACCCGCCCACACAGTTTCTCCTGCACACACACAGTTACACCTGCCCACGCATTCTCTC